>NW_017306750.1:180664-198398 GCF_000935625.1 Nanorana parkeri | reverse complement strand
ACTCGGCGCTGGTACGTCAGGACTACAAATGTAGCTGCCTAGAGTCTGTAAGGTATGTAAAACTGCAGTTTTAGAAATTCCACATTGAAGACTTACTCAAAAGCATTCCCTTTTTTACCCTGATTTTTGAATGGATAGCCTGAGAGTAAAAGTATACTCATGTTAGAAGCCACAGATGCATGATTTACTATGTTCACTGCTCCTGCCTAGTTATTGCTTATTACCATAAACAGAATAGACATCTGGTGGCATGAATAGCCAACATAAACCTTACAGCAAACAACCTTTCAGTGCCTTACCCTTGCATCACTAAACAATTTAGCTAGATTAAAAAGATTCTACCTCAAAACATGATTAACAATTCATTCAGATGGCCCCTTCTAGTATTTCTTAAAAGCCCCTCCCCTAAGGTTTTTGCACACCTTGAGGTAGAATCTTTTTAATCTAGCTATTATCTGTTAATTTGGGGCGTGCTCCCTTTGAAGTACACGGCCAAAAAAATGATCTTCAATCACTAAACAATTTGTCTAAAACTTCCCGAATAAATATTTTTGTGACAGACGGATCACAAAATTATATAGTGTAGAGCTGCAACAATTATTCAATTAAGTCGATTAAAATCGACGATGGAAAACGTTGTCAACGTTTTCCATCGTTGATTCGTCGGCTAAAATTCAAATTTCCCGCTCGCCGCTCACGCCCGCTGCTTACGTCCGCCGCCTACGCCACGCCCACGTCAGTTAAGCCGCTCGCGCCTACGCTGGTATACCCGCTTACGCGACGCCGCTTACGCCACGCTGAGGACATGCGTCTGGCCCTCTCCTCCCGGTGAGCTTCCCGACTCGCCGCTGCCTGCCGACAACGAACAACGCCGCTGCCCGCCGACAACACCGTCATTCAAGGTAAGTCGAGATCGGCCGGGAGCTTTGTAATGTTTCCTGTGTGTGTTTTTTTTTTTTAAAGCGGCACACTGCAGAACATTAGTAGCTATAGAGGAACACCAAATCCCTACAATAATACATTATACAGCCTGTATAATGTATTATTGCTGGGACTTGTTGTTCCTCTATAGCTGCTAATGTTCTGCAGTGTGCCGGTGTATTATACATTGGTTTTCTGCATTGCATTGTATTGTGCATGGTGTTCTGCATTGTATAATACAGCGACACACTGCAGAACACCAGCAGCTATAGAGGAACAACAAATGCCAGCAATAATATATTAAACACCCGGTATAATGTATTATTGCTGGGATTTGTTGTTCCTCTATAGCTGGTGCTATTCTCCATTGCGCTGTATAATGTATTATTGCTGGGATTTGTTGTTCCTCTATAGCTGGTGCTATTCTCCATTGCGCTGTATAATGTATTATTGCTGGGATTTGTTCCTCTATAGCTGCTGGTATTCTCCATCGCGCTGTATAATGTATTATTGCTGGGATTTGTAGTTCCTCTATAACTGGTCAGTGGTAATCTGCATTGTGCAGTATAAACATTATACGGTGTAATGCTAGACGGATCACAAAATTATATAGTGTAGAGCTGCAACAATTATTCAATTAAGTCGATTAAAAGCGACGATGGAAAACGTTGTCAACGTTTTCCATCGTCGATTCGTCGGCTAAAATTCAAATTTCCCGCTCGCCGCTCACGCCCGCTGCTTATGTCCTACGCCACGCCCACGTCAGTTAAGCCGCTCGAGCCTACGCTGGTATACCCACTTACACCACGCTGAGGACATGCGTCTGGCCCTCTCCTCCCGGTGAGCTTCCCGACTCGCCGCTGCCTGCCGACAACGAACGCCGCTGCCTGCCGACAACGAACGCCGCTGCCCGCCGACAACACCGTCATTCAAGGTAAGTAGAGATCGGCCGGAGCTTTGTAATGTTTCCTGTGTTTTTTTTTTAAAGCGGCACACTGCAGAACATTAGTAGCTATACAGCCTGTATAATGTATTATTGCTGGGACTTGTTGTTCCTCTATAGCTGCTAATGTTCTGCAGTGTGCCGGTGTATTATACATTGGTTTTCTGCATTGCATTGTATTGTGCATGGTGTTCTGCATTGTATAATACAGCGACACACTGCAGAACACCAGCAGCTATAGAGGAACAACAAATGCCAGCAATAATATATTAAACACCCGGTGTAATGTATTATTGCTGGGATTTGTTGTTCCTCTATAGCTGCTGGTATTCTCCATTGCGCTGTATAATGTATTATTGCTGGGATTTGTAGTTCCTCTATAACTGGTCAGTGGTAATCTGCATTGTGCAGTATAATCATTATACGGTGCAATGGAGAATACCACCAGCTATGGAGGACTACAAATCCCAGCAATAGTACATTATAGTATAATGTTGTACTATTGCTGGCATTTGTTGTATTCCTATATAGCTGCTGGTATTCTGCATTTCGCCGTATAATCATTATACAGCGCACTGCAGAATGTCACCAGCTATAGAGGACTACAAATCCCAGCAATAATACATTATATACAGTGCAATGCAGAATAACCCCAGCTACAGAGGACTACAAATCACAGCAATAGTACATTATAGTATAATGTACTATTGCTACATTCCTCTATAGCTGCTGGTATTCTGCACTGCGCCGCTGTATAATGTACTATATTGCACACCACACTCCACACCATACTTCCACCGCGCCAAGCTTGCTCCCGTGATGGACTACAATCTCAATAGAAACTAGTAGTCCATCACTGGAGCCCTTGTTTTTTTTAATCCGATTAGTCGATTAATCGAACTTAATAATCGGCTAACTAATCGATTATGAAAATAATCGTTAGCTGCAGCCCTATTCCTAGTTCACTAATCTGTTTGTTTTTTTGGCTTACTTGACATCTACTTAAAGATTTATTAGTAATTAAATTCAGTATTTAAAAAACTGTGCACTAAAATGTTGCAGCAATATGTCAGGTTTAAATGCCTTCCCTGTGCAGGTTGTGTGAATATTTTTACTAAAAACACAATTCAATTAAACTTTTTTTTTTTTTCAGGGGGGCCAGACTTTTTGCATAAAACTGTATAAGTGTGCTTTCTAATAATTCCATAGTGCAGGAATTAGGGAAACCAGATGTGGGCCCCTTTAAGGGCAGTAGCCGGCTGCTCTCACATTTGGGAGTTTTTTGGCTTGCTGTAGGTTTATTGTATTAGTTGTCAGCCCCAGGACATTTACAGCTGTGTATACTCTACGGAGTACACGTCTGTTAGAGTTTTTCAACCCAGCGTCGGTTTGAACAGGCATCGGCTCCCCGAGCCTTCTAGGTTTTGCACAGATTGACCTTGTTCAGATTTCCTAGGCGAGAGGTTGAACAAGGATAATCATTGTAATTTACATATATTAACTTATAACTGATGAGAGCCCTTCTCCATTCAGTCAATGGTGCTACAACAGTATACTCTTTACAAAATGTTTTTTTTTTTTTTTTTTTTTTTTTTTTGGTGGTGCAAAAGTATTCTTTTTTCAAAATTTTTTTTTTTTTTTTTTTTTTTTTAATGTAGGACCCCTTTGCGCTTGTGCGTTGGAGTTATGCCAGCACTCTGCTCTGTAATGCGTTGCCATTCATTTAGCATGGCGCCCCAATGTACAGTGGGCGCCATTTGACCCTCACTGCAGCATTCCATAACGTACATACTGTATGTACTAAAAATACTACAAGTCTATTTTTTGGTGTGCTGCTATGCAAAGCACAGAATGTTAACAGTCAATTGTAAAGTTGAATGTGGACAATAAATTGACAGATGCGGTACATTTTATTGAAAGGTCGAATCGTAACTGGGGGGAAGCTACAGTGCTTTAGTCAAGTATTCCGATTTTTCAGCTACGTTTGTTCGGGACACTTTTGATCTCATCTCCTTCCAGTTGATCAAAACCACCATGTTAGGTCTTCCATTGCCTTGTGATTTTAGCAGAAAATGGAATCTTATTGTAAGGGAAATCACCAGGCCTGGCCACAGTCTGATCTGATTTGATCAAACTGTTTTACTTTGTCAGATAATCATTTAGGATGGAAAGATTGCTTGAAGCAATGAAATGTATCATTGTTCAATGGTATAATGCTGCATGTAGCGTCATCATTTCATCCTCACGCTGGATGCAGACTTATGTGTGTGGGAGTGGACATATAGATATATATGAGAGAGGACGATGCCCCCAGTTTTTCTAAATCATCCCAAGCTATTGATATCTATGTCTCTCTAATACAGTTTAGCATGCAATTAAAATCAATTCACGGTCCAAGTGCCATCCAAGAGGTTTAGGGGTTGCTGTATGAAAAGTGTTCTGAGAAACTTTTTGTTCAAACCAACTAGCTTCCAACTGTCACTTATACATTGAGCATTTCTAAATAAATCAAGGATACTAATTGGTTCCTTTGGGGGAAGAAGACATATTTTCTTTGCATGCTTGATTTGTGATTGCTATAGGTAAAAGCACAACAGAACAATGCAAAACGTGGTATTGTTTTTGTGATCGCCTGTTCAGGAATACGCTGGGTCATCTAAGCAATCTCTTACGAATGATCCAGTCAATCTGTATTCTGGTTGGTTATGCAAAATCTTGAGGCACCTCTGATTAAAAAGTCATAAATTTTAAGAGGGATCCCTTCACATCGAAGTGCCCTCTTTTTAAATCTTTGACCTTTTATTTTTCATCCTGACTTGCGTGCGTTAACCTGGTTTACACCTTGGTTGTTTAGTGGCTACACAGTCTAGGGGCTTCTATTGAAGAACAAGGACAGCGAGTAAGGTACAGAGAAACATTGGCTAAAATTAAAGTCCCGGCCTTCCTCACTTTAGCACTGTGGCTGTTTGCTAAGTTACATTAACCGATCACATAAAGATTATACTTGTTGCCTTGGTTTTGCTCTCAAGCAATGTTTTTTGTTTTGGATAATGCCTATTTATGACTTTTTAAATAACATCCGATTTTATATCCTGCTTATCGAATGAGTTTTTGGTTTTAGAAATGTATCTTGTGCCCATGAATAACGCTCTCTTCCTGCTTGTTTAGATCCCATTAAAACGGCTCAGGGCTCATTGTCGCTTAAGGCTTATAGGCTGACTCCGAAACTGATGGAAGTCTGCAAGGAGAAAGACTTCAGTGTGGAAGGGTACGTGTTTCCAGTGTCTGTGTGTTTCTTGGCGTGTTGCTTGTTTCTCACATTGTGGAGGTGTGAGGTAAGCTGTAGAGAACACCTTCATCAGCTGTCTGAGGTAAACTGATCCCATGTATGCTTCAAGAAACATACCTCCTGAATATCCATCTTCACTTTTTCCCTATGTTTCTTTTATTCCATAATCAGTTTTAGACCATTGACACATCAAAATTTTGAAGTACAACTATGACCTCCCTTTAAAACAGAAAAACATATCTGCTGCAGCACTGAAATATAAGTGCATATGCACATTTTTTGCAAAAGTCTCACAAATACCTGTTGATCCTGCTATTGGAGTCCATCTAATGCAGCTTCCTGTCATGGAGTGGGGAATCTTGCTGCACAGCTCCTGAATTCAGAAAATCAGAGTTGCCACTCTCATGTAGGCAGGGCCTGCTTTCACTACAGTGCTATGAGTAGATGTTTCTGGGGGCCATATTCTTGAACTGAAGATTCTCAGCAGGCTTCTGCAAGTCCAAAAATTCCATATGGAATCTGCACGCTTTGCAATAGTCTGTCTTCACCTGTGAGACTTCTTGGCATCAGTGGATATCAAGTATTTACACATCCCCTTCTTGCTCATCAACATTACCTGCGTTTTGTTGTGGATTTGCAACATCACCAATTTTTTGCCCTGAAGCCATTTTTGTTTAATGGTCATGAGTGTGTGTGGGAGCTTTGCGGTCTGGAAGAGACATTTTACCACTGCAGTCTGAGATATAAGAAGCCAGCCTGTTCAGCCTATAAAGAACAAAAAGATCTGTTTTGGGTCCTCCTATCCTTAAGTACTAGATTATCCATATCTTGAAGGTCCCTTTGCGGTAGGGAGAAAGAGGCTTTGCAGTGGAGACACAAACAGCAAAAAAATGGTTTTGGTAATGTGCAGAAAAGTTAGGACCTTTGACCGGCAGTGCAGGTTGTCAGAGGAAATTCCCCAGAGGGAACCAGACTACAATGTAGACCTGGCAGAGGGTCTAACGCTTCGCCAAAAACTTGGATTGATCTATAAACTGTTGGGTTTTTCCTGCATGCCAGTTGCCTATCTGAGGGTGGATGGGTATATTCCAATCTTTGAAACATAGTGTCTGGTTTATTGTAAAATCACCTTGCGAGTCGCATGGCAATCTCCTAATGCAAGTCCCCTTTAAAACAAGAGCTATTATACTCGCTTCTCTAGCAGCAGTGTCACCTGCCTCCCCAGCGTTCCAGTGCTACAGCCTCCATTAGACACTCCGCAAGACCATGAAACTGATTAAGACAGCAGCTTTGGAATGAAGGGGAAAGTAGGTGACACAGCCACTGGAGTGGGGAGTATAATAGGTTTTTGCAGGGGACAGTGGACATGCATTGGGATATTTTTCACGTCGTTGACATTGATCAGATGTTTCTTACTTTTAATGGAGTTTGCAGGAAGTCCAATATATACAGCTAAATACTACCAGAAACACTTAGTCGTTATATCAATGTAATATTGCTTTGTTTCTGATCAGTTTTCAACTGTCTCTCATCTTCAGATTGAAAAAAGCCAACATTGCCTTCGAAAACATGTTTGAAGAGGTTCCTATTGTCATTAAGAACTCTCATCTCATCAACGTGCTGATCTGGGAGTTGGATAAGAAGGCGCCTGTGGCCGAGAAACATGAGCTGCTTAGTCTGTCCAGCAGGTGAGAATGGGCTTATCTCAACCATTAAACATCCATTCACATTTACCTAAAAGTAGCATCGGCTTAAACGACTGTGTTGCTAGCATAGATGACCTGAAATGGTGCCGTCCTGTAAAAGAAGAAAATCCTAATAGCAACTGAATACTTTGCTCTGTTGCAGAGCTATGGTTGTCACTTTTGTCCGCCACATTTAGATTCAGCATGTCCACTGCTGTGCCCTGAGATTTTCTGCCATCTCCTACATCATTATGAAAAAGTTAGACTGTCCAAAAGTCTAGGGACCCTGGGACCCTGAAGGAGCGCTCCTACACATGTTAGATACCTTTTGAACCATTTCATCCTCGTCCAGTGTGCATAGTCTTTTATTTCACCAATACAACCCCCGATGAAAGGGGAACGGTAAGCCAAAACTCAGTGGATACTCCCTCCTGTGATTCTTACTTTGGCAAAGAAAAAATCAACTGGACCTATTCACCAATGGTGCTCTCATTTTTTGACAGTCTATTTGTCTCACTACAACAGTGACCACTGCTGTACAGGAATCTTTCCTTACTGCTTGCCTGCAAATTGGTTTACAATACAGTGTCCAGTAGTGGTGCACCAAAATGAAAATTTCAAAACCGAAATGAAAAAAAGTCAGCCTGAAACTGAATGTTTTTTATTCTAACTTTTTTTCAGTTTTTTCAAATATATTTTTATTTTTTATAAACTTCTTAATTTTTTTTTATATTTAATTTTTTATCCATTTTTTATTTTTTTTTACTTTTAGGGGCTTTGGGGAAATATAAGGGGTCTAAACAAACCCCTGATATTTCCCTTTTACAATAGAAAAAGAAATTGAGGACACAGAGTCCTCAATCTCTTTTTCTGCAGCCCCTGTTCTAAATGAACAGGAATCCTCTATACTGAGTGATCCTGTTCATTCATAACATAAGGACATAGTGTGTTTTATTATATCCACAATCATGAATGAGCAGGAGTTGTTGTAGATCACTTCCCATTCATTCACAATTGAGGATATAGTAACCATACTCTGTTCTCAATTATGTACAAACACTCAGCGATCACTGACTGCTTGTATCTGCTCTTCTTCCTGACTCACTGTCACAGGAGGCTGAGCGAGTGGAGCTCAGCCTCCTATGACAGCACTGCAAGCTATCTCTGCCCCCACCGCTCTCCCGATCTGTAACAGGAGGCTGAGTGGTGTGGGAGGAGAGACACCGGCCGGTCACAGCGCTCTACTCCTCCCGCACCGCTCGGCCGCCTGTGACAGTTTCTCTCCTCCCCGCTGGGACACAAAACAGCTCCCAGCAGGGAGGAGAGAGAGAGAATGGATGCACCGCTATTTAGGCCAGAAAATGGTGCTTTCTGCATTTTGCCAAAAGTGCCATTTTCAACCAATATATCGGTGCATCCCTACTGTCCAGTGCTCCACTAACACTTCAATGTCTGGAACTAGATCACTACATTACACAGTAGTGATGTAGGGGTTGGCGGGAATAGCCACTATCTGCAGCAGGAGAAAGTCTATTATAAGGTAATGTCCTACAAGTCTGTATGATAAGGCAGGAACATGACCAGGAGGGGATGCAGGCGCTAAAATGGCCATTGACTTCTGAAAATGGAGGAGATATAACATGCAGATCAAAAGTATGTATCCTATACACAGAAATATGATCCAGCTGTTAAAAACCTACAGGGAATAAATAAAAAAAAAAAACCTACATAAACAGCATTTACATCTAAACAATGACCTTTTATTAATGTGTCTGAAGAAAAGAAAGCCCTGCATGATGCTAGAGGAGCCAATCAGCTTCAAACATTCACTCATTAATTGGCAAAGTAGGATTGGATATGATCATCCAGGCAATCTGACGCTTCAGGTAGTTAAAGCTTGCGCATCAGAACAGTTGTGAAGTTTCTAACAGTAGGATGGACTTTACATAAGTGAGTGTCTCAAATAAGCATCATCTGTGCTGCTGTTTAGAAAATGATCATATTCAATCCTACTTTGCCAATTTACGAGTGGATGTTTGATGCTGATTGGCTCCTGTTGCATTGTACTGCGCTTTCTCTTCCTCAGACACATTAATAAAGATCATTGTTTAGATGAATATGCTGTTTATGAAGGGGTTTTTTTTTCACTTATTCCCTTTAAATTTTAAACAGCTGGGTCATATTCCTGTGTATAGCATACAATATGTTTCACATGATACTTGTGATCTGCATGTTCTATCTCCTCCATTTTCAGAAGTCACTGGCCATTTTAGTGCCTCCATCCCCTCCTGGCCACGTTCCTGCCTTATCGTGCAGATTTGTAGACATCACCTTATTATAATTTTTCTGCCGCTCCTTGGCTGAAAGACGTACAAGCTACCTCAGAACTTCAGCCAGCGGTGCCTGACAGGCACAGATGTGTTTCCTGATTCATGAAGCTTTTATATACTAACTCAACAAGGGTAGAAAGTGATGGCCACGGTTCAGCTTAGGGCAGCGGGCTACCATTTATTGCTCTGTGGCGGTAGGGAATAATATCGGCCGCTGCCAAAGACATTTACCATTTCACATCTCCGAAATCGAATTCCGCACAATGTATATATTGAATGAAATACTTGTTATCCGGCGGCCAGTAAGACACGCTATAGATCATCTTATTGGCTTTGAAAAATGTCAGTTTGTTTCAGTTTTCCCCGGGACAATAATGGGTTGTAAATGTAAACCTATAACAGCGGGGTGGAGGGGTGCTATGGCTGGGCCTAACACTTGAGCTGATCCAGCGGTATTATAAGACTAAGCTAATATAATGTCATTCTACACACTATAAAGCCATCACGTCTGGATCTGTGTTTTCTTTAACAAAAAACGTATGGCTTCTTTCTCTGTTCACTTAAGTAGATTACGGCATAAAAGTCAATTGTAACTTTTTTTTTTATGCTACTTGGCCATGATATTCATCTCAGGCTTCCCAGCAACTGTAGGGTTAAGCTCTAGACATAAATTCTTGATAAAGTACCTCTTCATATATTCTTCTTAGCAGGCTACCCTACCTCTTTTCCTGCTTCTCTAGCTATATGTGTGTTGGACCCGATATGCAGAAGTGGAGTAATTTAAAAGAACGTTTTCTGACCCCCACAAGACAAGTAGTAAACTATTACAGGCAAATTCACACCTGCGTGAGTACAATGTGACTTAAAGCTTAAGTTTTAGTAGAAAGCACTATATTTTTTTTTTTTTTCCTCGTGGCTGTGAGGATGTTGGAAAAGAGCCCGATGACACCAGCCTGTTTGTAACTTTGAAAGTATACACCTGCAACTTAGGGTTATATGTATATACGAATGTCTTCATATACAAATTCCTGAAGATGTCAATTTGCTGGTGTTCACAAACCAACATGAGTTGGTTTGTTAACACCAATAGCAAAGCTTTCTGGGAGAGCCCATGCATAAGAGAGCTTACAGAATTTAATTATTTTTGCATGTAATTCGTTTGTGCACTTCATATATATGCTTAGATGTGCCTATATACAGTGTGTGTGTGTATGCACACGCACACACATTACTCGCCTAGTGGTTGCATTTTTTTTGTTATACCTAGTAGGAATCGATGTCCTGGGATGCATATTATTGGTTCATCTATCTTCATCTGAGTCAGTCAGGGCCACAGCCTCCTCCATGTCCGCAGGGACCTTGCTGTCCACTCTGTGCTTCCTGGTTACATGTGCTCAGTTATTGGGGCATTCTGCTGAAAGAGGCTCCAAGCGCACCCTACTGCCAACTTAGACCCCATGAGCCCTCAAGCCATATTGAGCCCATTGCTCCTGTTACTACCTCTGATTCAGTCAGTCTACCTCTGTGATGCACTTCGTTTCCTGTGGCTGAGCTGTATTTTCAGGGTTTTTTTTTGTTAACATTGAGGCAATGTGTGACGTTCTGCACTTGGACGAGCAGCCTGTTCCAGGAATTGAGTCTTTCAGAGTTCCTTTAGCTGCAAACACCTTCCCGCTACACCCATTATTTAAGTCATTTTTGTATGATGACAGGGAGCATACTGCAGGATCTTGAGTCACAGCTGCTAGTGTATTGGATCTTTTCCCCTTTCCAAACTAGTATAGAGACGGTAGGTCGACACATCCTGTAGATGCTTCAGTGATCCACCTCAACAGGCAGGCCACCGGGTAGATGGACGGTGTGCTCACCTTTTGAGGATTTTGCTCAGAAACAAATGTTACTTTTTTAGATCCCAGTTCGAGATAATTGGTGTGGCTATCTGCCCTAGGCTGACTGTAACCTTAATCTGCCACAGCTTGTCGGAAATGGCGTAAGCTTTCAGGATAGACTTCTGTACTGCTGGGATGCTGTTTTTCTCCTAAGTCAGACTGACTTTGAGGTTATTGGTTAACTGTTGAGCTATCATCGTGTAAGAAGTCTGCAGATTTTGCTGTCTTTTGGGATTTGGGTTGTCTGGCCAAACAACCTTGTTTTTGGTACCTTCTCTAATTTCTAGGGTTAGGAGTTTAAGGCTTCACCCTTTCTTAGATGGACTGGCATCTCCTCTCCCTGTCCATTGTTTTCTTTAGGACCTGTTCTGGATGTGACCCGTTGGTTTGTTCTGTTTATCCCAGTTGACGTTGGTCTAATTGTCGTCATTCAGGTTCTGTGTTGCTCCACGTGTCTGGTGGATTGTTGGAGGACACTTAGCCCTTTCTGATCTGGGCTCTAGGCCCCTCAGGAAGTATCCTTCCTGATCTGGGCTCTAGGCCCTTTAGGACATATCCTTTCTGATCTGCAGCTGGGACCAAGCTCTGGCGCTCCACCACTGTCCTGAAATCATTAGTTGATATTGTTTTAGAAAAACTTTCACATGACAATAAACAAAAATGTATCGGTACTTGTATCTGTAAGTACTTGGGCAAGTATCAGTACCTGTACTTGCAAAAATGGTATCAGTGCATCCCTTTCTATATGTTTATAAAAACAAAATCATACATTAAAGCAGAGATGTACAAATCCCAGGAGCTCCGTGTGCCCCTTACAAATGACAGCTGCCTCCTAACTTCTGAATTTCTCTCTAGTCTAGTCTTGGAGCTCAAAGTATCTGTACTTGTACCGAGTACGGTACTTGGTATCGGTGCATCCCTTTTATATTTATATATAGATCTCGATCTCTCTCTCTCGATATCTCGATCTCTCTCTCTCGATATCTCGATCTCTCTCTCTCGATATCTCGATCTCTCTCTCTCGATATCTCGATCTCTCTCTCTCGATATCTCGATCTCTCTCTCTCGATATCTCGATCTCTCTCTCTCGATATCTCGATCTCTCTCTATCGATATCTCGATCTCTCTCTATCGATATCTCGATCTCTCTCTATCGATCTATATCCTTTAAAGTGACTGGTGCCTCATTAAAAAAAAAACTGCCTGTAAAAGACAACTATGAATAGTCACCTGTCCCGCAGCCCCGTGCCTTGGCTGAGATTGCATCCAGTGGGACAAACCATAGTGAATACTGGAGGCGCATATAAGTAAGATAGCAAAGTATTTGAAAGTCTTTTACTTTGCGCTTTTTAAATAAATGTTTTTTGTGGTGCCAGTCACTTTAAGGCTGTATGATTACCGCAGGCATCCCGCATCTCTCTCCATTTTCCTTACATAGGCTCTAGAATTGTACACAGTTTAAATGAAACGGAAAGGACTGGAAATGCAAGACTATTATGCTAGCATCGAAAGTAACAAAACAAAACCTCTGTCATGCTTAATTTTCACTACACTATGTCCATCTCAAAGCCCATTTCTCTTTTTTTATGGCCTTAATTTACATTTAAGTAACTGCTATAGTACCCTGGAAATCAGTCTGTTCTGTAATTGCCATTTAATAAGCAATAACTTTTTTTTAATATATATGCAGCAATTAGTTATCATTGAAAGATTGTGGCGTGTGGAGAAGTGTTGTCCCTTTTGTAGGAGCAGTGGGGGCGTATCACACAGCGCAGATCTGTGGAAAAAGGGCCCCGTGCTCTTGGATCATACTTATCAGTTACTTCATGTCTCGCAGCACATCTGTTTTAGCTATCTGTTTCCAGGCCTCCGTTTCCCTGGCGATGGAAGCAAACACTGCATTACCGCAAGTTCTAACAATAACTGCCTGTTCCACGGCCCAAGTCCCAGAGATTCATATAAAATCCGCTCATGCAGCTCGCTTTCTTTCAGAGTGTTAGTGTCGTAAAAAAAAGTGATCTATGGCTGTGGTACACAAGGGGAATTTTTGATTTCTTGACGTAGAACTCGCTCCTTGTACCTTGTCACTTTTTTTTTTACCTTGACAGACACCGCTCTGAAGGGTATGTTCAAGTTTGTGCTCCCGAGGACAGAAGAGGCAGCTAAATTCAAATGGCTGACACCGATGCTTGGTGCTAGCAAGCTGTAAGCGCCATTGTGACATGCAAAAAACCTAAGCAGAAACAGAGACACCAAAATTAGCAAGCAAACGTCTATTTATTGACGTGCAGCATAGTAGAAAAAAAGCAACAAACGTTTCGGGGTCGCACATGATCCCCTTCATCAGGCAAAGCATACAGTTGCGTAAAGCATACAGTCACTGTATGCTTTGCCTGATGAAGGGGATCCTGTGCGACCCTGAAACGTTTGTTGCTTTTTTCTACTATGCTGCATGTCAATAAATAGACGTTTGCTTGCTAATCTGGAGTGCCGGTGTCTCTGTTTCTGCTCATGATTGCTACAGCTGCCACCCGTTGACTAACGCAGCACCCACGTCTGAGGATTTTTTTTGCGGTCAGGAGTGCGATGGGACCATGGACTTCATGCAAAAAACCTGATCTCCTTAAGGTGGCCATACACTTTACAACCATCGCAAGACCTTAGTCTTGCGATGGTTGTAAAGTAATTAAAAAAACCTACGATGTGCCCATCTTGGACAGGCAGATCGTACTTGCGATCATCGCAGGCCCGCCCCCCTGAGGGGCGGGCTTCCGATGACCGCAATGCTGAACAGGCAGTGTGTGCGTGCGCACAGCGGCCCGTGCGGCATTGATCTTACGATCATGCTAAAAACCAGCCGAAAATCGTACGATTCTCGGCTGGTTTTCTAGTATGCTCCTAAGACAAAAGACGTGCAGTAAAAACGGTTGCACGTCTTCCATACACTTTGCGATTATCGTACCATAGCGGGATTTCCTACGATTATCGTGCGATAATCGCACAGTGTATGGGCACCTTAAGACATATGTATAAGCTTGTCAGCCCTACCTCCCTGTTTCCAAGCTGAAGTCAGAAGCAGTGCAGTTGTCAGTATTGCTGTAGGTTTCTTTGCTTGGGAGACTTTTTTTTTAAAGCACTCCTTTTTTTTTTTTTTTTTTCTAAAAGCCAAACTAAAAAGTTTTAAAAACTGCGTGAAACAAAAATCCTTTTTCCAATTAGTGTTTTTTTTTAGGTTTTCTTTATTCCAGGCAGGTATTTATGTAGCGCTGTCAATTGCAGCGTTTAACATGCTGTACATTCACCTCATTCTCTACCCTCAAGGAGTTTACAAACTAAGGTCCCTGTCTCACATACAAACACACACAATAGTTCCAGTTTAGTCCCTTAAATATTTTACATGCCATTGATGTTAGGCTGAGTAGTCTGTAGTTTTCTATCATACGTCTTAACCCTTTTCTTAATATTCTTACCATATTTGCTTAATGCCATTCCATTCCTAAGGTGTCCTAAAAAATTAGAAACAATGGCCCGGCTTTTTACATAGCTAAGCAAGCTCTCTGAGGACTCATGGGTGGTAAGCCATCTGGTCCTGGTGATTTATCTACATTAAGTTAAGCTGGGCACACACCTTACAACCATCGCAAGGCTTTTGTCTTGTGATGGTTGTAAGGTCATTAAAAAAACGTACTTGCGGGGGCGGGGCGGGCTTCCGATAACCGCAATGTTGAACGAGCAGTGTGCGCTTGTGCACACCGGCCCGTGCGGCTTTTATCTTGTGAAAATGCCACAACCCAGCCGAACATCGTATGATGTTCAGCTGGTTTTCGAACATGTTCCTAAGATAAAAGTCGTGCAACCTTACAGTAGCAGAGGTCGCACGGCTCCCACACACCTTACGATAATCGTATGATCGCGGGATTTCCCGCACTTATCGTACGATTATCGTAAGGTGTGTGGGCACCTTTAGTCTAATCTGTTTTGAGACTGGTTTTCTATCGCCAACAGAGGTACATTCACAGTCAACTATCAAACCTGTCTATGTTGGGTTTTCATAATGAAGACAAAAATGTATTTAATACATCTGCCTTCTCCCCATCACTTTTTTTGTATTGTGTGTGTATATATATATATGTGTGTGTATATGTATGTATGTATGTGTGTGTGTATATATATATATGTGTGTGTATATGTATGTATGTATGTGTGTGTGTATGTATATATATGTGTGTGTATATGTATGTATGTATGTGTGTGTGTATGTATATATATATATATCCACACAAACCAATAAAGAACAAAAATATCTCATGAGTAAAATACCAATACTACTTAAAAGGCAAAAAGAAGACTGAATAATTAATCACATATAATAAAACCACTGTTCTATAATACAGGATTGAAAACTCACTGCAATGGAAATAGGGGGATCTCCACCATTCAAATTACAGTTACCTTAGCAATATGTTTTTCATATTATTTTGCAACTTTCATTGCTTTCCTTGTAGCTCTGAAATTAAAGGGTGTCCCTTCCAATTATTTTTTAAAAGGCAGCTTTTTCTCGTTCGTTTTTATTTTTTATATATATCTGTTGGCCATTGGAATACATTTACAAATATAGTTGTTTAAAATGTCCTTTAAAACACTCCCACTTGTCTTCTGTTCTTTTTTCTTTACTTTCTTTTATTATTGACATAAAATACAGACGTTACTGACATATTGACCTAGAATTTCAGATCTAAGTCAATCAACATTGGTTAGAACACTAATAACATTGAAATATTTCACATATTCATACAATACAATAAACAAACAGAAGAACCTAACACAAAAACAAAACAAAAAAATTATATTAAAAAAATTAGTACATTATACCTTAACAAACACAATATCTTACATCAACATTCTTCCCAACCCCCCAAAAAGGGAGTGTTCTTATGGACCTCTCATCCTCCCATACCTAGTGCCAAATTCATCGAATGTTTAATCCCCTAAGGAAGGGGGAAAAAAAACCTAGTCATAATTTCTTAATCCACCAAATATCTGTATCCTTAGTATCAATATGTGGAAGTGTCGTATAACAGTGCCAAACTTGCCACACACCAAGTGTGATAGTTATGCCCTCTTATTCTACACCTAGTGGCACAGTCATAAGGGACGTGAGGATCCCTGCAGACTTGTTTTACCTCCATCCTAAAATATCATATCTTTTTATTAAGCGGTGATTTATATTATTTATCATAATCGTGCTATCTCTGTGACAAGGGAAAGAGGGAAAAAATAAAGAAAAAAGTTAAACTAGGGGGATTTGTGTGTGTGTGTGTGTGTGTGTGTGTGTGTGTGTGTGTGTGTGTGTGTGTGTGTCTTCTGTTCTTAACAATTATTAATCCTATGAAATATTATGCAGTAGAGAGTGCAGCTTAGTGAAGTTAGCCATTTTGAAATTTAGCATTCTTAAAATAACAAATTATGTCATCTTGTTATAACCTTTTTCATGTACACATATAATTAAATAATGGCCACTATTACCCACATTGTCTCTAATTTGCACATCTGTAATTAGCTCTGTGTTTGAAAATTAAATGATCCAACAGACAAATTTTCCTAGTTTGGCTTCCACCATCTAACCCATCAAATTGTCCTGCAATAAGTTCAAGAAATGTACAGTTCCCCTAACCCAATTAATATCCGGGTCATTAGAATCCACAATAAGGATATTGCCCTTTTCCCCCAGCTATTCCATGAAATCAGAATGTTATGTTAATCATCTTTTATGTTAAGGGGTAACATACTGCCACAATAACTTTAGCATTTGATACACTCTTAAGAAGCAACAGCTATAATGGCTTTGCACCATCAAGTCTCATCAGTAATATCTCATACTCTTCCTTTTAATCACTCCTAACATACAGGGATACGGCATCTCACATCTGACATGGCTATGTTATTATTAAGCATCATACATAGAGGGATGCATTGGCAGAATTTGATTTTTGAGTGTAAGATCTGCTTTAACAAGATCTTTGCGAAAGAGGAGGATCTGATACACATTGATCCTGGGCCTTTGGAAAAGATCATAGGGCCATATGCCTAGGCATATGATAATTTAACCAGTACTGGAGTGTCATATAGTCCATGAAAGTATTTCAACACTTCTGTTTCTATTTATCTAAAACTGCTAATCTAGCTTTAAATGACCTTTTGTGTACAGGCCTGCTCTAAAGCTTCCTTATGCAAAATGGTTCTCTAAAGATCATCTCTGCTTGCCAAACCCTGAACAAAAACTAATGAAAGCCCCCTGCTAGAACTGCAATATATTTTTATTCTAAGCACATTATTGACCATATACATCTTGCCTTAGCTTCTTTTGGACACAAATCCTGTTCTTTCATTTTGTTGGATATAATGAATAGACTTCTGTGGATAAACTGTTTAGTTGGCTCCCAAAAGCATCTGTTTGGCTGGTGTATTTATAATATCCACCCATTATATTATGACATATTTCGGTACTCTGTGGCTATTGCAGCTGTGTATAAGAAACATATTTCTTTTAGTAGCTCGCTGGTGTCCTCTGAGGTACATATGTCTAACATGTGAATGTACATTGTCCTCTGGTGTGCTTGTTGTCCCAGTCTGCTCATTTGAATATTTGGCACTTTTTTGTGTCGTCCCCCCCCCCA
>NW_017306750.1:166407-180572 GCF_000935625.1 Nanorana parkeri | reverse complement strand
CCTTTTTTTGTCCGCCCCCCCCCCCCCCCCCTTTAATATAATTCAAACAGTCAGTGGCTTTAGCTTGCAGACGTAAAAGGTTTAAATTTAAAAGAAAGAAAATAAACTTTTGCTGTGAAATTGATACATATATATCATTGTTGCACAAACCATTTTATTCATTATTTTAGTAAACATTACTTTTCCATTTTAAATTGCAGCTGCCATGATTCTCCCAAACTGCCAGCAAACTCAAATTTTGCAGCCATGGCAACTGTATTTTCTGCACGGGTCTGCCCCAGAATTTCATTTTTCTGTGCACATGTGTTTGGCTTACTGCTTTTCCCTGGACATCTGCACGTAGCTTGTGCTAAATATTCAGACACCCCCGGCAATATCGTTGAAACCAAATGATAGCCATACAATGCTCATTTTCAGTTGATTTCCCCCATCCAAGCTAAACAGTGTGGGTGGAGGAACTTCCAATGCCAGATACAGTATTCACCCGCAGCTGCCTGAATATGATGGCGCCGACGCACACAATGATTGCATCTGTGCAGCCGATAATTTTCCACCCAGCACAGTTGACTTTTAGATTTACTTTTGTCCAAGCGAGTTGTGTGTGCTGGGCCACCCAAGGCTCCAAATTTAGAGCAGTCTATGGCCAGCGTAACTCGGGTAGCTCCATTATCGTTGAAATTACGCAAACTGATAAAGGAGCTAGTGCTTCCTATTTGCAGGGCATGAGGAACCGAGTTTTTCTCGCCTTAATCCATTGTCCTAGGGACTTCCTCCCAGCCAGTACCAGTTGTGACGAATGGGTCCCTGAAGCTATGCTTGTTGCCGTTCACTGACTGGTCTTGTTGCTCTCGTTATCACGTACAAAGCATGAGGGTTGGCTAAGGTATGTATTACACCACAGACAACACAATCCTTTATCACCTGGGTGGGGAGACCACTTTAATGATTTTGGAACCGCTCAGTGTTGGGCTTTTTGTTTAATACAATAAGCCATTGCATGGTACTGCTCTAGTGTAAATCCCAGCCTGGTTCACTGTTCACAAACAATGCTCAACCTAGTCATATCACTTACACATATATCCAGTCATGTGTGGGGGAACTAAATCACCTGCCTATTCACTTGTCAAGTGTCAGGAGAAATAGGATTATTTTTTTTACATTGTTGGTGTTGGTAGAGTTTTATGGTAGAAGAGACCTTGCCTCTTGCGTCCTCCTAAATTGTACAAGGACTGTCAGGCATGCACCATGCAGAGTATACTCCAGGCATCTGTAAGATTCCGACAGTACGAGCTGGGTGCTAGAACAATGCAGCACATCAATGACCACCTTATGGCTAAAGAAAGCAGGCACCAGCCTGGAATAAGGATCCAAGAAGATGAAAACGAAGCGGGGGACTTGTGAACCTTGCATCGCTGTAGGAGGGCAAACTTGCAGGTTTTTATGACGTGCTCCGTGGGCCCTGGAGACTTCAGTTCCACTTTAATTTATCAATCACACCGAGCGTGTTTCATTTTCAATGAGCTGGTAGATCCAGACTTGCATGGTAACAAGGATCACTAAAGAAAGAGCTGTGTAACACTACAAAGCTGTGTTTGAGCAAATATGGCTGTCCCTATTTTAAACCAGAAGTAGAACCGGGGTTTCTCAGACTTTTACACACAATGGTTTTTTACACCAGTTTCTACATGTATATTTTAAAGTCGATGTAAACCCTCTTACCGTTTTCACATGTAGCATGTTGCCTTAATTAAAAGTGCTAACGTCATGTCTGCTTTTCGCCAGCATTCATCATCACTGCGAAGTACCTGGAGTGCGTCACGGTTTTCATGTACTTCCTGTGCTGCCTGGCGTGCACATAGCCACAGGAGCACACTTCTATTAGCAATGGTGTTAAAGTGTACATGTGCAAGCACTGGGTACACCGTTTTGGTTTTTGACCGTACGCACACAAATGTGAAAGAACTGTACATTGCCTCTAAAGAGATTATTCTCTCTGTTCTAGTGCAATTTGTATTCCCAGCCTTGCTTGTCCTATAACCTGTGAATAGGTTGTACCTTTTTACTGGCTGAAACCTGCTGTTTAGATTTCAAACTTGTCATACTGAACTTTTATCCTTCGGTGTTCAAATAAAGAATTCTTTAAAGTAAAAAGCTGCTATAGTACATTTTCAGTAAGTGCTCCTTTTGTGTTGTAGAATTAACCTGACGGTTATGGTTTATGTGACATACGTTTTTACTTGAAGGCTGTACTGGAATGACTGCTGAGATGAAAATCAATTACTGGATAAACATCCTAGAGCTAGCATACTGTTGAGTGAAATGTTACACTCCCATGCTGACCCATCGAGTTTAAGAGGAATAGTAAAGCGTAATCACTGTTCTGTGCTACTAAGGATAGCGTGGATATTTAAAAACAAAATATGTCCGCCCTCCTGTACCTATATAATTACAAAAACAAGGTATTAAAAGATTAATAATATTGGAAAATAATGTTTCCAATTTAGGGCAAAATGGCAGGTTCTCCTAAAAAGTGAACCCCCACCTACTGATACTTACCTTTGTTGCACTGCCCTGCTTCTCTGTTGGAGCTCTCGAGAAATATCTGGTGCATCTCTGTATGGGAGCACATGACCTTCCCTTCCTCCCGTGATTCAGTGCTTGGACCAGAGTGGGCAATTGTCAGGACTGAACACTGTCATATCTTTTACATTGTAAGCCCTCAGGGGCAGGGCCCTCCTTACCATCATGTCTTGAATTGTATTGTGATTGTAATGTCTTCCTTATATTGTAAAGCGCTGCGCAAACTGTTGGCGCTATATACATCCTGTATAATAAGGGAGGGAAAGAAGCCCTTAACCCTCTGTAAGCTCCAGGACGGAGCTTACAAAGGATTTGAACTTCTGCTCCATTGGTGAAAGAGATTGGTGGGCAAGGGTGTAGGGAGGGCAAGTATCACTTGGTGAGGGAGTTGTTGTTTCAAGAGAACTGATCACTATGCACTAAATGGATAATGTGACTGTCTTCTTACAGCCACAGCCCTTAGGGCTAGCACAGTTGTACAGGCTCCTCTTCTGTGCTGAAAATGTTTGCGCTGATTTCACTGCACACTGTGAGCTTCTTACGATGTGCATTAGAAGCTGCATAACGTTAGAGCTTGCCTAATTTTCTAGCTGTATGATGTCCAGCATAATCTAGCACTTTCTTCTCCAGCCTTACGGTCCCTAGCCTGCCCCTTTTATTCATTGGATTTCAGTTTTCAGGCTCTGCATCACGCATGGACATTACCCCAGGCCATTCTGCATTCAAATGTGCTGTGTTTAGAAAAGCCCACTCCTCCAAACTGACATCCACCCATCAATGCAGTTTGATATTTTCATAATTCCTCCTAGGAGCCAGCCCACTGCTTGCATCAGGTTTTGGGGGCACTTTAGGAATACTAAGGCATGGTGCTATGATGTTTTCAGGAATATTTCCAGTCATGGTCTGCCTACATTGCATTGAGAAACGGAGACCCATGTAATCAAAATGGAAAGGCTTTATTTGAAAATGTTACTAGTATTTTAATGGGGGGGGTGTAAGCCAAGGAAAGGAAAATATAATCCGTTTAAACTTCAGCTTTAAAAAGGAGGAGGAGAAAATGGAGCAACCTGCTTTATATCCTTAATGACTGGATGACCTTCAGGAAAAACACAGTGGTTTCTGCCTCGTGTCTTAGTGCATTTTATCTCACACAAGTGCTCTTCCAGCCCACATGCTTGACAAAAGCTGGTGTAGGCACAAAATATTGGGTGGCTATTGTTGGGTGACTATTGTTGACTACAGAATTGTCATTTCTGTACTCCGGTGGAGGTCATATTTTCTGCATCAGAACTCCAAGTTGTGCTTTACACTGTGTCAACAGGCAGAGTGCTTAATCAGCGGGGGTAGGCAACCTTTTCTGCATCAAGTGTCAATTTACAAGCATTAGTCAACCCGGCATGCCAGTAAATAGAGCACCTTTGTATTTATTTTCATATTTTTTACTTATGTGTTAAACTTGCCATTAGCAGTACAACTATATCAATAGGTGTACACACAAAAGATGTTCATATTTACTGTTAGTGTGTACTGCACAGTAAACTGGACTCCTAGTGTGATACCTGTCCCTTTTTTCCACAGCTTAGTTGTGCTTTGTTCGGCCTGTAGGATGATAATTTTAGCTGCACACATGTTTCTTAATTATCGTTTGTAATTTAGCTTAGAGATGGACTTAACACTGTGTTCAGGTGTTTAAAAAAAATCTGTTTGCACATACACCAATCCGTCATAACAGCGTGAACACCCACCTAATATTGAGTAGGTTAAAGAAACGTGATTCATCAGGCCAGGCCACCTTCTTCCATTGCTCTGTGGCCCAGGTCTGATGTTCACAAGCCCATTAAGGACTGCTGTGGATACAGGTCACTATGGGCACCCTGACTGGTCTGCAGCTATGCAGCCCCATATGCAACAAACTGCAATGCACTGTGTGATCAAACCCCTTTCTATCGGAACCAGCATTCACTTTTTCAGAAATTTGAGCTACAGTAGCTCTTCTACTGGATCTAACTGCACAGACCACTTTTGGAAGGTTGAGAACATCCCACAAGAGCTGCAGTTTTTGAGTTGCTCTGACCCAATTGTCTAGTCATCAGAATTTGGCCCTCGCCAAAGACGCACAAATCCTTACACTTGACCATTTTTTCTGTTGCTTCCAACACATCAACTTCAGAGACGAAATGTACACTTACTGCCTCATATATCCCACCCACTTCCATTGTAACAAGATAGTCCTTGTTAATCACTTCCCCTCTCATTGGTGTTATGTTATGGTTAATCGCTGTATATGTGGAACCAAATGCAGAGAATTTGTCTGGTAAACTCACTATGCTGCAGAATAGATATTGAAAAAGCTTTGCTACAGTTCTAATGAGAAATATGAAAACCTTTTGTAGATGTTTGACTATCAATCTTCTAGGTACCACTGCAAATGGATTTGCATGCCTATATGATGACACACGTGCCTTGGGTCGCTGACTCCTTATCTATCATCTTCGTGTTCTCTGGAGTGCTTTATGGAGTAGCCATTTAGTGTTGATGCCCATTTCACAGCAGACCTGCAAGCTTGCAGTTTAATGTTTTAAGTGATTTACGTAACCATGAGTTGTCTGCTTCTGTGAAGGGCCACCAAATATTACTGAATTTTAATTCCTGCTCTATTCCTGCACACAGTAATCATCTGGAGAAGAGCCTTCAGCTCCTTATGGACCGGGTGGATGACATGAGCCAAGACATTGTGAAATTCAACACGCATTTAAGGAACGCCAGCAAGCAGCAGCAGCAAAAGCACCAGGTATGTCATCAGCAGGCATTAAAGCGTAACCTCAGCCTAACGGCTAAGAACCCAATTGAAATTCATGTGCAAATATTTTTCTGTGAAATGTTTTTGAGTCTCGCAAAACAGATTTTTTTTTCTTATTAAACGGCCATGCTAAATATGCTTTAAAATGGGAAGCCTAGTCTCAAAAGTTCTGTTATTATTGAAGATCTGTTCCAAGAAACAGGTAAAAGCAGTCAATGAGGTATTAAATGGCAACAAGTGAACTCTGTAGCTGTGTTCTAATTAGATGAGTTTACCTTACAGGAAACATTTAGGGCTCGTTCACACTAGGCCGCATGTTGAAGTGTTCAGTTTTACCATGCAGGCTAGTGTGGTGTGACAGGTGTGGTGGGTGGACGGTGTTTCAGCACTGGTTCTTTTTTTCATTGTATTTGGAGTGTGAAAAAATGTACGCTCCATTCAGGTCCTCACACGGCAGTGTGGTGACATCATGTCTGTTTGTTTACACCACACTTCACATGCACATTGCTGTGTGAACAGGGTGTACAAGCAGTTGTTTTCCATGTGCCCTGGTGGTGACTGGAGGAGTTCAGTTGCTGAAAATCTCTAGTCACCGCTTATGGTGTGAACAAGTCTTTAATGAGTGGTTAGGAGGCTGCAGTTATTGGCCTCTCCTTCTGAAAAAGCTTGCCTTCTTGCCCTCTCACTTTCTTCTGGATCACTGACCTGGGACAAGCAGCTATAAGCATCCTGATTTTAAGAACTTATTCCAGGTCAGTGACACAGAAAGTATTGAATATAGCAGGTCAGCATAACAGCCAGGCAACTTGCAGACAAGCAATGGCAGGCCCAGCCCTCATAACATGTTTAATCTGGTTTATATATAACACAACTAGTGTTTCTGCTACAAGATGTTCACACACCATCTAACAGGGTCAGTAGAATTGTTCTTTGTGGAGCGTGTGCTGTGTAGCACCAATCACATTCAAACTTTTAAGGCAGGTTTGAATTTGACCTGTGGCTGTGAGAAGCTTTGGCTGCAGGCATTTTTTTAAAGTCTGATTTTCTATATGTGAGGCAGAAAGGAGCCAACATCTGGTGCTTCCTTAGCTAATGCTAGCCATGCATTGCTTGAAAGTACTTTGGTAGAAAACTGTTGGTCAATCAGTGACCGTGTCCACCCTGATAGTCAGTCTTCAGATATTCAGGCACCAATTTTCAGTACAATTCCAGGCAGGGAAGCCTCGTCCATCCACGTTGTAGACTGATTTCTCTTGTTCACTCCATGGGGCCATACAACTAGTCTTGTATGGCTAGCTTAAAGCATGTGGGTCCAAGGATCACCTTATTGCTGACTAAATGGGTTTGTGGGATTCTACTGAGCAGGTAGGCTCACTGGATCCCTGGATTATAAGGATTATTTTTCAGTTTTCACTAAAGTGTACTTTTACAGTGACCCAAGGAGAGTCTTATATATTTGCCTCGTTCCCCCTTTTTTGATTAGGGTAGGGTCATGCCACTTCGAATCAGGCATGTTGTCCTGGTGAGGACGGTTTACTAACATTGTAGGCCAAACATAACTGATTGGCCCATGGGTGACACTCCATCCTCCTTGGTGCCTGTGGGGGAGGGGTGTTGGGTGGGGAGGTTCACATTGCTTCAAGCCTAATAACTGTAGAGATTTTGAATATCACCAAAGGGACAGGTTGGGACCTGATTCTCGTAACTTTTACAGTAGCCATGCTACAGATGCCCCTTCCCCCCCCTCCTCCCCCCCTTACACACACACACACACACTAACTGGGAAATAAATTGCTTCATGGTGGGGTCTAAGACTTATAATAACACTAACTAGTCAGACATTCAAAAAAAAAAATGATTCTCTTCTGTCCAGACTCGTGTTCTCTTTTTATGTTCCTGGTTCCTTCCCCTGTCAGCTAATGAAGCGATCTTGCCAAAAGACCATAAACTGTTTTAGGTTTTCATTCAGGAAAACAACCTAGAAAGGCACTTAGGAGCCGGGCAGACCTGCTTTCATTAACTATCTTTACAACGTTATTTCTCGACCAATATCACTCCGAAGAATAGAATTTTATCATAGGAAACCCAAGGAAAAAGTTCATTCGCTCAGGCCTCATTTACTTCTAATTGCTTTGGTCCCGGTTCATTACAGCATAGTTAATATCCCCGACATCAATCAGCTAAATCCTCATTTGTTCCAGAGGAGTTTATTTCTCTTGAAAATGTTGGTTTGTTGTTGTTTTTATTTTTCAGTTTTTGATTTTACTTTTAAATGGCACTGCTAAAATAAATATTGCTCATTTGTGATCTTATTCTAGATTGCTTATATCCTCTTAATGACGGTCATATTGCAATGCTTTGTGTATTTAGCTTGTTAAAGCTGAACTCCAGGCAGATATAAAAGACGCATATGTTTAATTTTGAATATAGTGGGGGGTAGTGGTAGTTTTTTTTAAATCGGTTTCCCTTCACATTTAATCATAAACGCAACATGAATTATGTGGCAATCTCTCTAAAGTGAGGGAAATCTCCTCTTAAACAGTTGTTACCAGAACTAGCATTCCCATTGGAAGATTTCGCTTTTGTTATTTTTCTGACAACTCTAAATTTTGGATTTTCTCTTGCGCTCAGTCCCTCTGTCAGCAGTCCCCAGGACAACCGGAGAAAGCAAATCCTCCATAATGGGGACACAGACATCAATGACAGACAGACTGAGTATCTAACCTTTCAGTACTCCATCCAAAACAAAAAAGTATTTAGATACAATTTAATACAGCACTGTATTAATTAATACATTGTCAAATGTTTTTTAAATCCAAGCAGTGCAAGTACCTGGTTTCAAAGGCGTAACTATAGCCATAGCAGCCCAGGCGGCTGCTATGGGGCCTGAGGGTGAAAGAGGGCCCCGTGAAGATAATACAGTCCTGTATTCTTTTTTGCTATGGGGCCCCGTGATCTGTAGTTACGGCCCTGCCTGATATCCTCCTCTTGCAATACAGCAAGCTCAGACTAAGGGAGAGAGAAGCAGCACAAGGAACCAATCAGTTGTTCTACAGTGCTTGAAGAATGCTGATAGAGAGCGGAATGAAAGAGAGATGAGCTAAACCGTTTACGACATCTCCTTTCACTGTGCAGTCCCAGGCTGAGGGAGGTATTAACTGTTACTGATTGCCGCAGAAAATAAATCGTGTTCCCTCCCCTGCCAGGGCTGTGCTATGTAGCAGTGTTTTGTAAATCTTAGGAATGGATGTACAGTAATAAAGATGCTTTCAGAGGCAGTCACGGTTTTGCACGGCCTATGTATTCAGGCAGCTGTAGATGCCGTGGCTGGCTAATTACAGTAGTTGGCAGTGGAGATTCCTCCATCCATGCTGCTAGTGTGAATTGGGGAATTGATTTCCTCTTATTTAGCCTATGGGTGGTTCTACCACCACAGTGACGGCATATGACAGGATAATGATTTTCCACCCGACTTTTGTCGGGTGGAAAATCAGTCGTGTCAGTCGTGTCAGTCCACCCATGGCTTGCATGTTGTCTGATTCAGCAGAAATCAAGCCACGTATGGGGTACCCTATGTTGAAAGCACTGCCTCAGACCCTTCCTATATAGGGATGACTGCTGCTTTGCAAGGGATTATGGAAAGCTAATATAAAAGAGGATTCAGGCATTTATACTAAACATTCAATTCATATAAATATTTTCAGATCTGCTCTGATATATATAATCCTTTCGGCTAGTCACCATAAGCTGCAGCACTTTTCTATAGTATGCCCACATATGTTTTGTAGATAGCTACTTGTATAAAATCCCTGGCGAATGAGATGGAATCCTGCGCCGCACAATGCTTGAAACAATAAGCCGTCATCTGTGACGTATAATAGAATATTGAAAATGAGCATTAATACCGCGCATCACGCAGCAGGCACTGGAGAGGCTCCCGCCAGTCCTCACACAGCCAATTTCTCCTGCCTAACGTCTGTCACAGCCTTGTACAGTCTCAGCGTTCGCCGCAATGAATGCCCGTCTCATCCTGTGGCCAGCATGCAAATAATAAGCATTTATGGGATCCTCGCAGAGCCTGGCCGCGCTGAATCCCTCCAGGAGCAGCCGAGTAAAGTAAATTTAAATCATTATTGAAGGTAATTAAAAGATCAAACTTAATTTTGTGAGAGGTGAGGAACCTGTTTTACTGCTCTGTTAGCTGGAAGATCTAATGCAGACACTGTTACTGCTGCCTGGAAAGCTCCCAAGACCTCTTCCACTATTGAAAACGGCTTCATTGGCTTTCATATAAAGCAAATGAGGTTTTGTTGAGGGAGGGAACGTCTGGGATTCATTTTCTAAAGCTCATCAAACACGTTCTAATCGGATTGTACAATCTCCTTTTAGATCTACCAACAAGTATGTAGTGCAAGGGCCTGCCCGACTGGATACAAATTGACGGAATAGATTAATAAGGCCTTCATCTATGAAGTTGATTTTACATCGATTGTATGATCAATTTGTAACGTGTAATGAAAGTCTAAAGTTTACCCTTTTTGTACAGTTATTTTTAATGTACAAGTCGGTATATGTGCAGTTCTTTAAGGTGGACCTGTATATTTTCATGTTGCATGCATGCCAAGGCCTCATTCACAAGTCCCATATCGGTCATTTTGTGGCACGTATACTGCCGATGCCTGCAGCCAGGATACCTGGTCTTCTGATCAGCAACGCTGAGGCTGCTTAGCCTGTACAATTCAAAGGAACTGGGACTTCTACGCCTGAAAGCATGTATCCGCATATCCAGAATTTACCTTCCATTAGGGACAGATCAGTGGCGGAACAACCACCATAGCGACCCAGGCGGCCGCTATGGGGCACAGGGGGGCCCGGCCAGGACATCCCCCTGATGCTGTGCGGGCCTCCTGGGTCGCTATGGCATCTCAGGCTGCTGGCTGTCACTGGCGGCTGTGAGGAGGAACACGCCGCTGTTCAGATCACTGACAACCCGTCAGTGATTTGTGCAGCGGCGTGCTCCTCCTCACAGCCGCTGTGGAGTCAGTGACAGCCAGCAGCTGTCAGCAGGAGGAGGTGGGGACCGGCCATAGAGGAGTCTATGGTGGGCTCTGCAGGGTCACTTTCAGGTGGGCCTAACTAGAAATCACAGGGCCCCACACAAAATTTTGCTCTGGGGCCCTGTGATTTCTAGTTATGCCCCTGGGACAGATGTTCGGCCCTGGTCGGAGTTGTATGGGTTTAGCTGCCGCCACTGATTGTAACACCTGAAGCCCCTCCACATGTATCCGCAGTATACTTGATACACCATGGCTGATTTAAGACTTGTGAATGAAGCCTAAGTAATGTGTAAGTTTATTACCTTTCACAGAGATCACAGTACTCTCTATGACAATCCATGTCCTTTTCTCTACCAAAAGGATCTTTGTTCAGATATAATTCAGTGGTGGCATCTATTTCCTGCACTGACATGCCGCCTCAGATCACAGTCATGTAAATCCCAGTGCCTGTGCAGTTCTTGGCTGTAATCACAAATGTCTAACATAGGTCAGCCTCACATCTTTGACCTGTTACGATGTTCCAGTCTGATCACTGGGGGAGAGGAGACTGAGGGAATGACTCCTCCTGCCAGCAGCTGACTGATGACATCATAGCCGGGGCAAAGTCACTTTATTACCCAAGGACTGCTTTTTATTAGTAGGAGGTGGAGCTTGTTCAAAAAGTATTATTGTTGCTTTGTATTATGACATGTTGGGAATGTATTCATGTAGACTTGAGACTCACTTTAAAATGTTTGTTTTTTGGGAAGTTAAAAGTACCCATAGATATAACAATAGTGTTAATACCCTTGGAGTTTGGTTATACCAATGTATATTGCCCCCCCATATTTATATGTAAATGGAATGCATGTGTGATAGGAAATTGCTTGCGTCTGTATTATGTGCTCACACAATCTAATCGCTGTATAATGCCTGTGACCAGCTTGAAGGCCAACTCCAGTCTGGTATCTAAGTAAACCATTAAAACCTGTATACAGGGCCACTTTACCTGCCAAAGAGTCTGTAAAATCTGGCTGTATCGTGTGATCCTTCTACTGTTATGTCATACGGCAAAATGGGACCTTGAATTTTACAAAGCCACAAATGTTCCCATGCCCCCTCTCCTGCCTACTCTGAGGACCTTGAGGAGAACTTTGCATTCTTACACTATGTAGTTGTTTTGTCCCTTATGAATATAGGATTATGCAGTACCCATTAGTTTTCTGCCTTTTAGTTTATACGGTATTAACCATATTGATTATTTTTTGTTACAGTATGTTCAAAGACGGCAACAAGAAAACATTCAGCGGCAAAGTCGCGGGGAGCCGCAATTGCCCGAGGAAGACGTGACCAAACTGTTCAAACCCCCTCTTCCCCCGCCTCGTATGGATTCACTTCTCATTGCAGGTAATGTTTTCCATCATCTGTAGACTTGAAGTCCCTTTTAAGTTAAGTTTGCTGCACATTCCTCAGTGATGGTGATTTGGGAAACTCAAGGATAACAGAGCCATCGCTAGATACACAGTACTTAGCCTGGTACTCGGCTATGCTTGCCTGCAAAGGTTGCTGTACCTAAACCTGCTTAGAGCTTTTAAATGACAACAGAGGTCTCAGTTGCATTCACCTACTAATATGTGGTTAAAGTGATATTAAAGTCAAAAGGATTTGAAGCTATTTCAAATGCTGATGAAATCACTTAAACTGGATGCTGCTCCTTGATGTTAAAAGGTTTGTTTCCTGCAGAATCAGCTGGGTCCCTAAGCACTGGTCCTGATATCCTGTTTTAGAGTGACGTCTTTCTCAAGCAGAGTGCTATGCAGTCACCCTTGTGTGTGCTAGTAAGCAGTGTGCGTCTCCACAAACGCACAGAAACCACAAATCAAGCTGTTTGCCTCCCCCCGCCACCCTATCCTTCCTTTTTCCTCCTCCCTTTTTCCTTCTCCTACTCCTCCCTTTTTCTTTCTCCTTCTCTTTTTCCCTCTCCTTCTCTTTCTCCCTTTTTCCTTCTCCCCTTTTTCCTTCTGCTCCTCCTCCCTTTTTCCTTCTCCTCCTCCTCCCTTTTTCCTTCTCCCTTTTTTCCTTCTCCTCCTCCCTTTTTCCTTCTCCTCCTCCCTTTTTCCTTCTCCTCCTCCCTTTTTTCCTTCTCCTCCTCCCTTTTTCCTTCTCCTCCTCCTTTTTTTTCCTTCTCCCCCACCTCCTCCCTTTTTCCTTCTCCTCCTCCCCTTTTCCTTCTCCAAGCTAGTAGATGAACAGTTGCAGGAGTCTGCATTGTCCTTTGTTCTTATACTGGACAGGAAATTTAGGGGAGCGGAGAGATTTGGAAGCAGGTGTTCAGAAACATGATGATTCTAAGTATGTGGACAATGCTTTGCTGGGCAATGTATATTTGTTTGATCTGGATTCATTATAGAAAAAAAGTGAGAGTTTAATACTACTTTAAGCCTTACACCGCTTTAGGACACCCTTTCAAAATGTGTATGTGTGTGTGTCCCTTCATCCATGGGAACAGCAGCACAAGGATGTATAAAGTAATGAAAAAAGCTTCTTCCTAAAAGTAAGATATCCACAACAACTGAAGACGTGTTACCAAATTCAGTATAAATGGAAATGTGGTACAGATTATATATATCCCACAAGTCAGTATTAGGTTCCCTCTAATGGTCAGCAGGGCCAAGTGCTGGGGACCATAAAGGTCAACACAATGGTCCCTAGCACTCAGCCCTGCTGACCTTGCAGTGACTTGCCCCTATCACTTAGGCCTGGTTCACACCTGGGCGTTTTGTAGCGCGTTCGAACGCTCTGCAAAACGCTCAAACACCGAAATCCCATTTCTTATGGGTATGGTTCACACCTGGGCGTATTACAGGCCGTATGAACGCGCTACAAAACATCCTATGCCCAAAGAAGTACAGGAGCTTCTTTGGGGCGTTTTTGTCGCACGTTTCCATTGGGATACAGCCAAGTAGCCCTCGGAAACGCGTGTTTGCCGTGCGTTTTTTTTACCGCGAATCGCGGTAAAAACACGCGTCACGAAACGCTTGACAAACACGCATATTCGATACGCCTGGGTGTGAACCCAGCCTTACACCTACTATGCGAGTTATAAAATGAAAAACTGCTTGCCATCCCTACTACCGGGTTGCATTTTTTGGAGCACTTTTAACCTTGGAACCGGACTTGTTTTTTTACAGTAAATTTGGCAACCTTGCTTTAACAGCAAACAGCCTAAAGGGCTATAACTCTGCAATAGCCAGATTTATAGACTTGCACTCCCATACTAGGGGTAATTGAGGTAATTCATTAAGGCCAATGAACCGGCCTACATGTCTTTGGAGTGTGGGAGGAAACCAGAAGAACCCAAAGTAATCCCACAAAGCAATCCCACAAAGCACAGGGAGAACATGCAAACTCCATGCCAATAGTATCCTGACTTGGATTCAGACGGAAGACCCCCGGTGCTGCAAGGCACAAGTGCCAACCACTGAGCTACTGCTGTTACTTTCATCTCTATTTAAAAATTACATTAATACATACAAAGGTAATAAAAGTACATGAGACTAGATTCCTTGTACTACTATCAAGATTCTAGCTAGGAAAGTTTCACACCCGAAAATGGTATCTGCAGGTCGTATGACACTTAATCTACACTTGTAGAACCGTGTCTGCAGACAACCATTCTCTACACAGAACCTTCACCAGGTGCTAATATGTCACCACACATCTCCCCCCTTTCTACATGATAATACAGC
>NW_017306750.1:136476-166372 GCF_000935625.1 Nanorana parkeri | reverse complement strand
TATCTTCATGTTTAGGGTCTACCCTCCTATAATTACAGCCTAATTGCATTTAATGGTTAAGGAAACTTTGTACGATTGCTCTGAATCAATGCCCCTTCAATGTACAAACCAAATGATTTTTCATGCATTAACCCCACTCAGACTTAATGATTTTTTTTTTTCCGTTCACCGTTCTGGTGAATGCTGATTATAGCTCGGTGATTTTCACCGTGTGGATGGAGTCCAGCAGGATAGCACACATTTTTATTAGGCTTATATATTCCCTCCAGCTGAATAAGAAAAAAGAGAGCATTGTAGAAGTGCAAAATGCAATGGCTTACCCATGATACCCTGCAAGACTCAGGATTCATTTTCTACTTGGATGGCTGCTGAGCTGTGATTTGGATAGCTCACTCCGAGAATATTTTTTAATAAAGACAATTTACATTCAGCAACAATAAATACGGTGCAGATTTTAGCTAGAGGCCTTTTTTTCCCCCCTTTCCTCTTAGCAATGCATTTGCGAGGTAGAGCACAATTATATTCTGTGAGTATTTCATGTACCGGGGAGACCCTGGGATACAGTGTGAGTGAAATCAATTATTGTGCAGTAATTACATTGTGTATTTACATTCCAGACACTGTTAAGGTTCATACACGCCTGTGTAGCCCCTCTGACACCCTAGACATGAGCAGCAAATTATGAGATCTATTTTTTTTCTTCTTGCTTACCTGATTTGGATTAAATACATTTATATTCCTGAAGGATGCTTTGCCATGGGCTGCAGATTTGTGGCTTTCTTTTTAAAGAAAATCTGTTTGTGAATGGAAAAATAAAAGCTTACATGAAGCAGAATTTTACGTAGAAATCATGGCAATAATCAGGGCTGGTGCTGCCACTAGGCAAACTAGGCAGCTGCCTAGACGCAGACTCGACCACTCACTCACGGTGCCCCCCTCTATTTCACATTGCGAAAGCCAATAGTAGGCTGGCTATTGCACCCGCCCACTGAGCAGAGGAGGGAACTGAGAGACAACTTTCTCTCTCAGGTCCGCTCCTCTGCTCAGTTGCTGGTGTTTCAATAGCCAGTCTGCTATTGGCTGTTTCAAATTAAAATAGCCAATAACAGTCTCACTATTGTCCTGGCTGCTTACATCCATCTATCGCCCGTGGAAGCTAGCCGGCAGGGGAATGGGGCCGCGTGCACGGAGGGCGGGCTGGGAGGGTGCAAGTAGCTGGTCTTGCCTAGGGTGCAAAATGTCTAGGACCAGCCCTGGGAATAATGGGAAACACGGATGCTGAAATTCTGGTTGGTCATCTCCCCATTCCCAAGCTGTGATTGGACAATGGAGTAGCAGTGCATTGAAGCAAACACCCCTCTGCTCTTCCTTGTGCACAGGTTTCCTGTGTCAGTGACTGCTTGCTTCAAAACAGAACTTTGTGTTTGGCTCTCAGTATGTTGTAGTTTAAAAAAAAACTATTAAAGTGGAATTAAACCTAGTGAGCAGTAGATATATGCAAAAACTCCAGGGAGCATGGAGCTGACTTCCTGGCCAATCAGGAACCCGGGCGCCGCATCATTACATGGCGCCCGGCTTCCTAATTGGCCAGCAAGCCGGCTCCATGCTTTCTTGTCACCCAGTGACGACAAGCACGGGGGCGGCTTCCCTGCTAATCGGGAAGCCAGGTGGCGAGTCTTTACACACTGCCCAGCTTATCGGCTATTCGGGAAGCCAGGTGGCGAGTCTTTACTCGCCACCTGGCTTCCTGAATGGGACTTCTGGTACTCTGTATTCGGTATCAGCGAGTACCGAAAAAATATCGGTACTCAATACCGAAGTATCTGTGCATTCCAACTGATATGAATATAAAAGTATGAAAAACTTGTATCGCTGGCCAAGAGCGGACACAAGAAGATCTTCCCCCCCAAAAAATACCCCAGCACAAGCGCTGAGATAAAAATGTGCTCCATGTTAGAGCTCTCGCAACTTCCTGAGAATCCCTTAATCCAATGTGGAGCCTCAGTGTCTTAATAGGTCGTGCTTTAAGAATGAGCTAGAAATTTGAAAAAATAATGTATTTTTAGATGCAACCTAATGTAAGTATCTGGGTAAATTTTGATATCAGCCTGCTATAGGTTCTTGAAGAGCAGTACTTTAGATTGGGGGTGGTAGGGTAAATTGACATGCTAACAGGTCAGCCTTTCTTGTCCGGTCATGAAGGGGCTGTTTTTGGTCAAGCTGGGCTGCAATGGAGTTGGAGGATCTGGTGGTGCTGACAAAACTGGCTGCCAAAGGATTTGTGATGCTGTGTAGCCTCTGTCTGTCTTTTAGGCAGGTGTGAAAAAATGCTGTAACGCAAGAATGCTTTCAGAAATAAAAGTTTTGGTTTATTTTTTTAACAATAGATCTTTATTAAGATTTTATATAGTGCATAACAAGTATGAAATCAGTATAAGTGATGCATACAGTGTTGGTTTATTTTTATCAATTAACAAAATAGAAATGAAATGAACAGAAGACAAATCCAAATCAAATCAATATTTGTTGTGATCGCCCTTTGCCTTCCAAAGAGCATCCATTCTTCTAGTTACACTTGCACACAGTTTTTGAAGGAACTGGGCAGCTAGAATGTTCCAAACATCTCAGAGAACTAAGCACAGATCTTCTGTGGATGTCAGCTGGCTCAAATCCTTCTGACTCCATGTAATCCCAGACAGACTCCATGATGTTGAGATCATTTTGTGTGGGCCAAACCATCACTTCCAGGACTCCTTGTTCTTTATACTGAAGATGGTTCTTAATGACATTGACTGTATGTTTGGGGTTGTTGTCCTGCTGCAGAATAAGTTTAGGACACCATTGATCCTGACCAAAACTCCCATTTGCAGAAATGCAGCCCTAGGCTTGAAAGGAGCCTCCACCATGCTTCACTGTTGCTGTAGACCAGGGGGTAGCAAATCTCCGGCCCTCCAGCTGTGGTGAAACTACAAATCCCATGATGCATCTCTCTTCGGGAGTCATGTCTGTGAGAATCTTGCAATGCCTCTTGGGATTTGTAGTTCCACCACAGCTGGAGGGCCAGAGGTTTGCTACCCCTGCTGTAGACGCTCGTTATTGTGCCACTCTCCAGCCCTTTGGTGAACAAACTGCCTCCTGCTGCAGCCAAATTGTGACTCATCAGTCCAGAGCACCTGCTGCCATTTTTCTGCACCCTAGTTTTTTTTCTTCACTCATTTTGCATTTTGTTCATTGATAACAAATAAACAATAAAAATATATACTTTACAGCATTTTTTTTTTCACTCCTGCCTAAAACGTTTGTACTGTATATCAGATATGTATTTATCTGCTTGCCTGGAGTTTGGCTTTAACATTGGGTAAAATAGTCTTTGCAAGGTAGAATGTGGAACCTTATATGCTGTACTATTAAACACTGATTGTAGAGCAAGAGCAAAATAACAAGGGGTTCTATTCAAGGAGAAATCTCCTTGACATCATTCCAAATGTATACACAAGCTTGCTGATAATTGCTACCAACTGCAGCCATTTACCAGAATACTGACCTCATTGTCCTGACTTCATATGATCTGAAGAGACAGTGATGTCACAGGTTCAAAATCAACAACCGTTACCCCCTTCACACCACTTGTGGACCAGAAATTGTGCACTGGACCAACATGGAAACTTTATTTTTTTTTCTCTTAGTAAATTGCTAAATGCTGTAAATCTGTCACTACCTGGAACTAGAAACTATGTAACTGCTGTTTTAACCCTTCTGAGCAAAAGGATCTGGATTATTGAAGGACTACAACTGTTTTTAATGTTTCTATTACACTATATTGTATGGAATCAGTATTGTAGAGTATCCTTTATTTAGCTTCCTGTTAAGGCATTATGCATGGCCATACCCCGGCTGAAGATCGGTTAGCAAAGGCCAGTTTAGGCAGTGTGGACTGAATATAGCATCCGCTATATACGACTTGATCCGCAGTTGTGGTGATCTTGGATATTTAGGAAAGTCCGTAAATCTGGAATCTTTAGTCTCCAAGATTCAGAGGTCTAGTGGTGTGCTAGGTAACCAAAACATGCATTTTTTAGGAAGAAGTTTAGGGCATCCTGATCAACAGGTGTATAGGTGCCTTTATGGCCCCTATACACAAAAATGGAGGCCCTCGGAGTGCCTTACCAATAACCAGTGATGAGCTCAGTGATGTCTAGGTCTGAAGAAGTGTATTGAGATCAACAGACACAGTACACATGTCCAAGCAAGGGTTCATTACACTGGGCTAAAATGTGATGCTTCTGTCAGTGTTTGCGTTGCCATTGTTCTTCCAAATGCCCCCTATTTTCCCCAATTCTGGTGAGCAAAATAGACATACAAAGCAAAGGACTCCGGCTGGTCTGTGGGAGATCATATATACTGTAATCTATACACCATTGTAGGTGTTGCCTTACTTTCTATCGAAGGTGTGTCGAAGCCATATTGTGACCTAGAACAAGAGAACACCATACAGTATCTTTTTTAATTGCCTTGGATGAGTGCCAGTGACTTGAATCACCTTCTCCAGATACTCCACTGATGAGATTTCAGCAGTTTCAATCCTGGATGTCCCTAATGCCCATTTCTCAGCTGAACTCCCTAGCGGGATATTCTACATTGAAGAATTAACCAGGGGAGTTTAATCCCATTATTTATCTTCGTAATGGCTGCTGCCACTGGATGGATACATTTTTTTAGTGGGATATCCGAGTACGAAGTGTCTGAGAGACGTACAATTCTGTCATGTGATTCAACTCCTCCTTCTTCCTTAGACAACTTTTGGTGGAGTTGTCCGTTAAGTGATTCCAAAACATCCTTAGCTTTGTGACTGATGCTTGATACATGGATATACTTGAGAACTCTTGAAATTGTCGATGTTCAAATGGTGTATAAACCACTAAGCTGTGAATGTTTGTTCTTCTTACAGGTCAAATTAACACGTACATCGAGAACATAAAGGAGTTCACTTCTCAGAACCTGGGAAAGCTGTTCATGGCTGAAGCTTTACAAGACCAAGCTAACTGAAATGTCCATCCCCTCTTCTGTAGGACAGTGCAAACACCCAACAAACGTTGCCTGGATAACTTTTATTACCAACATTGATCTTTCAGGAATAACAAATAAAGAACTTTTAATATTGATCTGGACTTGTGTTTTTTTTCTATTTAGATACTTGAATACTTTTCTTTTTTTAGCATATACATTTTTTGAGTTGTAGCAAGAAATAGAGCCATACAAACGACCCGTATCACTTAGGGCTTGTTCACACCAAGTGCAGACCAGATCTGCATAAGTTTCTGCACACCCAGTGCAGTTTGTTATACTGCGTTTTTTGATCTTTTTTTTTTGTTTGTTTGAAATGGGCTTTCAGTGCGTTCCAGGGTGTGTGCATGCGTTCCCGAGCAGGTAAAATGGGGGCTTGATGCAGTTTTTTTACATGCTCTGGAACTGAACGTTGCGGTGTGAACTAGAGCCCAAAATACCACTGGAATACATTGGACGCAGTTTTGATCCGGTCTGTAACTCCTCTGCTCCTGGAACGCGCTGGGTGTGAACAAGCCCTTAGGGATACAGAGTTTAATTGAAGTGATAATAAAAGAAGTTACATTGTACGTACATCAACTAGAAGGTTCATATGACACAGACTAACAAACGGTAAAATTAACAACATTTTGACAAACCTAATGAAAGGAACGCAGTGTGGTGACAGAGGGGCATGAAAACATTATGGGCCAGGACTTCATAGCATAGTAAAATCATCAATAAATGAATCATAGCAGATTTGATTACCAGATGAGCGAGTAAGCAACTAGGATTGTGCAAATACGTTTCTGTCCTTTACGGGTGGAACATAACAGTAGAATTAAGACGTTGTAGCATTTTTCTGAGTAGTCAGAAACTAGTCAATTCCCAAACCCACAAGCACCATGACTGTTACTTTCAATTGCTTGAGGCAGAACTATGGCCTCCCATTAAAAATGTGCGTTATAGACCTTATAAGTGCATCCACACTAAGTCCACAAATACATATTGAGCCTCCCAGCAATGCAACTTCCTACAATGGAGTGGCAACAAAGCTGCACTGCTTCTGAGTTGAGAGCAGAGTCACCATTCTCATGCATGCTGTGTTTATGTGCGCTAGAGAGAAATGAAAAAACTTTTACAGGCTTGTAACTTCAGCACTGACAATTCTCATAGCCTTGCGGCTTGTCAATTAGCTCCAGGACACACCTAGTTCTGTCCGTTGTGCAAGCTAAGTTTGGCTTCCCTGAGGATTCTGTTTTGACAGCTGGGTACCTAAACACAAGAGGTTGTATTGTGTCACTGCCCATGTTTGGGCAGTGGCGATGTGCTGTACACAGCCTCGGGGTTGGCCTAGCGGTTTTATTGTCTCTTGTGGAGGTATGTAGTTGTGAAACCATTCCATTGCCCCCACATCCCTGAGCATCCCACTGGTGATCAAATGACCGCTCCAAGCAGAAACCAAGAAATGTTCTACAAGCAAGCTTTGCTCCGTTTAGCTTTTAAGAGATGCTGTTGGAATAGCAGTATGGGAGTTTCTGGATTAATTGGAAAGGTTCAAGCTACTTTGTGATCTGATTTTTTCGCTATAAAGTGAAGCAAGGATTGGTTTGAAAGCTTCATAGTCTGCACCTGTACAACCCAAATTGTGATGATGGCTCCCATATATCTATCCTGAAAAGGTCCTTAAATAGTTCAATCCATTGCAGTCAGACTTGCCAAGCTTTTCCAAGTGCTTATTCACAGGTCTGCAGCCTCTTGCCATGCAATTCTATGCTGGGCAGACTTCCTTATTGGAAACGTAAGCGAGAATGGTGTTTGGAAGCTGGGAAGACATGGCCTATACTGGCACAAGGTTAGCGTCAGGGCAGTTTAGGAGGCAAATATACCAGAAGCCATAGGGATGTAGCAAGTAGGACGGCACAAAATGAATTCATGAGACTTAGCATGCAGATGATGTCTTGCATGTAAATTAAACTGCATAAGCATAGCAGCAACGCCTGAGCTGCTCTCTGCGCACCAGAGGGCAAGTGGGTGGGGGGGTTGGGAAAGCTGCGTTGAAGCACTGGGGGTCTTTGTAATAAATAGAGTTGAGTGAATACCTAATTGCTTCCAGAGAAAATAAAGCATTTAATAATTAGAAACAGTAATAGGCATATGGATGAAGAAAAGATTACTATGCATGCCTTTGTCTTCGGCATTAATAATAAGGCTCAGTCAATACATAGTACTGAGGCTTTATGTAGTGTACACTTGTCTATATCTAAAATGCCTAGCCAGGTTAAACACAGGAAAATGTTACCTCTACCCACCAGCGTGGAATGGAGGGAACAGCCTGATTCTATCATTTACTACTTTGCCCCAGGCAATGCACTAATACAGCTTTCAGGACTAAAGCATCCTTCCACTTTGACCTTTTAACAACTGTTCCACGCAGGCGACTGAAAATCTCTTGCAATTGTTGGCTATATAAAATACTGGCATCCTGTGTGATACGCTGAGGGGCCATTTTATTAGGTTCACCAGCAAACAACTGAGCAGCAGGTCATGTGAGTGAAACCAAAAACTTTAAGGTGGAACTATGGGCAAGATAAAAAATGATATACATGATGCAGTCTGTCATGCATTAACACAGTAGTCTTTGCTTTTCCGAGTCCCCTCCGTAACATAGTTTTAATACCTGATGATCCTGACCATAAAGCTGGTGATGCATGATTCGAGTTTCGACAATTCCTGCCCTGTTGGCAATTTGCTATTGTTGAAGCAGCCAGGTGGAGAATTGTTGGCTGGACAGTGACTAGAGCCAATCGGGTCCAGGCACTGTTCGGGTATTAGGCTGCAGCCGAAGAAGCAGAAACTGCTAAAACCAATACCTGGCAATGGGGATTCATCTACTTATAATGTTTAGCATGGGTAGGAAAATCTAATTTCTCTCCTTTAGCCTTCACGGCTGAATTAGAGAAATCATAACAGGACTTGTTCACACCAGATGTGTTCGGGTGTGTGTGTTTTTTTGAATACTCTCTGAAAGCATGTATAGTAAAATCAATGGTGTCTAATCACCCTCGTTTACACCATTGCGTTGAGTTCCAGTTTTTTAAAATAAAGTTCAGTGGAATGCACATAATTGTGAGTGGCGAAAAAAAAAGCTTTTAGAATTATCCTGTGGATTTTATAGTGAATGTAAAAAAAAATGAATTGCCAAGAAAATGCAATGCGTTACTAATAAATGTAAACATGCATGTGGAAACTCATTCAAAAGGGGGGGGGGAGGGGGGATTGCAGTGTGAACAAGCCCACAATGTATGGCTAGCTTTAGTCTGTTCCTCCCTTTAACAAACCAACCCATCCAGCAATAGTGGAAGTTAGAGGGTTGAGACAAACCATTTAACACGCACACGGGTGCTTACAATGATTTGTTTTGCTCCATATAGTTAAAACCTTTTTCCCCAAAAGAAAAAAAGTCACGTTTCTGTAACTGCCTAAAAAGTATTGGCTGCAGTTTGGCTTTAATTTGTTAGTCATCTGTAAAGTCCATCTAACTACTAGTACCTCTAAAGCGGGTATAAACACCTCAAACTGTGGCCGGTTCGCTGCGTGTGTGCCACTGTCGGCACCCTTCTGCCTGGCAACCCTCGATCAGCTGATCAAAGGAGCCGGTTAGAAAATTGTGGAACCAGCACACAACAATCTTCCAAAGAAATTCAAACTTTATTCCACCTGCATCTGTACAAAGCACAACCGCTGATGTGTTTCTGCCTTCCTCGGCCTTAGTCGTAGCTATGACTAAGGCAGAAACACGCTAGGGGTTGTGCTCTGTACAGATGCATGTGGAATAAAGTTTGAATTTCTTTGGAAGATTATCATGTGCTGGTTTCACCAGTTTTGAGCCTATTACTCCAGGAGAGTCATCCGTGCACCGAATGTGTGTAGCGGGGACGCATGATAGGGGTCCACTTTGTGTTTTCAGTCTGGTTAGAAAATTCTCGGCTAGCCAGCTGCTAGTTCTGTTCATGTACTTTGACAGCGGCCCTAAACACTACCCTCCAAGTTGCTGCTGTTCAAGGGTGGCTACATTTTTCCTCCATAGATACCCTGTTTCCCCGAAAATAAGACCTACCCCGAAAGTAAGACCTAGCACTATTTTTCAAGATTCCTGTAATATAAGACCTACCCCGAAAGTAAGACCTAGCACTATTTTTCAAGATTCCTGTAATATAAGACCTACCCCGAAAATAAGACCTAGTTTGGTGGTAGCATGTGAGGGGGAACTTGAAGAGCAGGAGAGATGGCATCAGCCTGCAGGGACATACTGTATTAACCCCTTCATGACTGAGGCCTTTTTTTTTCATTTTTTGCACCCATGTTATATTCCACATTTTAGGCCTGAAAATGACTTAAAACCCCCAAAGATTATATATTTTCTGAATGCCGAGACCCTATAGAATAAAATGGTGGTAGTTGCAAATTTTTATGTTGCGCAATATTAGTGCAACTCCTTATTAAACCCCAACATTTAGTGAAAAATGTAATTAAAAGCCCCAAAACACAACAAAATACACATTGTTTTAATGAAATATAAACGATGAGGTTACAACGAGTAAAACGATACCCAATATGCCCAGGTTACAAATTGCGTGCGTCTGTGAAACGGCAAAAAACTGCAGTACCCCAGAAAATCCATAGACTGGTACCATACTTTACTGCGCTGTCCACTGTCTGATGTCCTCACTGCTGCACCGCTGGTACCGCTGTACCTGATGGCAAAGCATGCCAGTACTGTAGAAAGCAAGGCTGCGGCGGCGGAGGGAGCAGAGCCGCATTAGCAGATACTTCCTCTTTAGCGCCGCTTACTGTGACAGGCGGAGTGATACCAGATATGTTTTGGATTGTTGTACATGAATAACTTTACATTGTTGTACATTTTGTTGCACCGTAAAAAAAAAAAAGACATCCCCTGAAAATAAGACCTAGTGTGTTTTTTGGGGGGCAAAACAAATATAAGACTGTCTTATTTTCGGGGAACCACGGTACAAAGGAGGGACAGAGCATAGCTGCCCTAAGATAGGTGGTACTGGCTGAATCGCCAGGAAAAAAGCCTACAGAAAAGAAAATGACTGCAACCACCACATCAATATTGGTAAGCTGCAATAAGATATGTTGTTTTGGGTTCACATACACTTTAACCATTCAGACAGTCGAGATTTGAGAATTAGGATGGCGAACAAGCTATCGGGAAGCCTACAACTGGCCAAATCATTGTTCACATTAGTGCTGTGCAGAAAAAAAATGTAATTCATTATAAGTTTTATCTTTTAAATGAAAACCAATTAGTCATGTACTTCACTGGGAAATTATACAGTTGCATTGCAAGAATAAGACTTGTGGCCCATATCTATCCAAGGTTCAGAGTTATCACTGTGCAGCCTCTGTGGCTGGGGAAGAAGCTAATCGAGCATAGTATAGGACATTAAGGGTTTAATAGACCCTTGATGTCTCCTTAAACAGGGGTCCCTTGTGTGTACCTGTGCCTTTAAGGGAGGTTGGGCTTCCTCCTGCCAAACCTGCACCCAATTTTAATCTTTTGCCCCATGTGCTCCAAGATGGAAACTCTCAAAGTTTAGAGTTATGACCGCACTATATGGAGGTGGCTGTGCGGCTTTCACATTTTCCGCAGAAGACGTGTATCTAAATCTCTGCTTTTAACCTCAGTGATTAGACAGGTTTTTTTGCATGCTGGCTGGTGAGTGTGCCTGGAAACTTTTTACTGTTTGAAGCCCTTCCGTGTCCACCTTGCTGTAAAGCTGGTAACGAATTGATGAGTGCCTTTGCCACTGTTTTGCTTAAACAGGAGCTGTCACCTGCATAAGGTGCAAAAAAATAAAACGTTGCTAGCTCCCTGCACCCAATGTATATGCACCTACGAAATAATTCCCGGGCCATCATTCACTGTTGATGCTAAATGGATGAGTTGTAAAGACTTTTAAAGCGCTCGCCTTAGAAAACCCTTAATGCTCCCTGAGTTCTTTGTTTTAGACATACCGTTTATTAAATGATTAGTAAGCAGTAGAATGTACAAGTGTCATTTTTTTTGTCATCTTTGCAGTCTGACTCCACTGAGGGGGTTCTCCTTCACTTTGTGTCCAAACGATACCAAAGCAGGAAATGAGGGCAGGAGATGTCCCTGTGAAGGGAACCTGACAGCGACTCTGACGTCTTCCCGTTTTAGTACATTTTACTCAAATGGTGCTTTTGTTGTTGTCCCTTATGAGATTTCCCATTACTTCCTGTCATCCAATGCAACAGGAATGGAAGGGAAAGCTCTACAGTGGGAACAGACACCGGAATAAGGTTCTAACTCCATTCTCATCGCCATCACTTCTGCTAGGTGTGTCTCGAAGTTGGCGACCTTGACCTGCAAATAACCCTTTATTGTGGTCAACAAGGACAAGGTTGTGCTAAGGCGAAAAGCCTCTGTTCTTTCCATGGTGGTTTCCGTCTCCCTCCACATTAACCAGGACATTGTCTTGACCCCTCTGTTTCCTACCCCCATGCATCCTTTCTGGTTAATACCCCCATGCATCCTTTCTGGTTAATACCCCCATGCATCCTTTCTGGTTAATACCCCCATGCATAAGAAAATAGAATTTTTGAGGTACCTGAAGGGGAAAACAAAATCCTTTTCTTGGAATACATCATGGGACACAGAACCTTCCTCTCTGGTTCTATGTGATCCACCCTTGTACAGCTTGCTACAAAACTGAGGCAGGCTGGGAGTGGAAGGGGTAATAAAAGTCTGTCCTAAGAGCTTTGATTTCCCATTGTCCAATCCCCAGTGAGTAGCTGCATAACCCATTTGTATCAGATAACTATCCTGTGATGTGCTCCAAGAAAAATATTTTACAGGCACATTCAAATTTTGAGTTAGTCAAGGATCAAGAATAACAAATAATATAAACTTTGTGACTGATTTTCTGCGTCTTTTCAATAAAATTATTTTTGGGTCTGTACTAAAAATATAAAATAGCCTCTGACAATGTCACTGATTCTGATGTATAAGTAAGCCAATATGGTGAAATGCATTTAAAGTTGAGGATATGCGGAGAGGAGCATACGGTGTGTATCTCTCTTGTAAATAAATACATTTTACTTATGGTGAAGACCTGAGGAGTGCGGTATTTTTTGGAACGGTGTACCTACTGAGTTTGAACCTCAGATTTAGTAGCTGCATTACATACCATCCAGTTGTGAAGAATCCGTCATCCCCACATTATTCTACTGCACGTAGATTCAGCATTTAGCAATAGATTCATAACTCTCAGCATGTGTACTGCTATAGCTCACAAACCATATATACGTCGCCTATAACCTGTCATTAATTACGCTTGCAGATGGTTTTTCTTTTCTTTCTGGAGTTTTTCTTTTAGAATTCTTGAAACTGACCTCAGAGCCATATCCATAGAGTATCTCTCAAATCATGCAGAAGTATCCAAGATGGATAAGCTGTAAGCGATAGAATTTGTCATATGTGATCATCATGACCTTTGTGCCTTAAGCTCTTGTTTCAGTTATCTGCCCTCGAGCTGGACATGCAATGTTCCACATGCTTTAATATAGTACATGTATGCCTTTTGCACTTTCCTATTTGCATAATACAGACAAGGGGCAAAGGTGCCATTGCCTGAGGTCTCCTTGGTTTTACAAACAAGGGTGAGCACTCCTGGTGGGAAAGGGTCTCCTTTACTGCAGCACATACATAGTCAATTTGCGAGCACATTTTATTTACACAATGGCTTTATAAATCATCCCTGGGGCATATATTCAGTATTTGCAGCTAAAGGTGTAGGATGAGACATCTGATCTGACCCTACCAAGTTAGGTTTGTCTGCTGATAAGCTGTGCCTGGCAGCTTGTTCATCTCTTCGATATATGCACTGCAGCGCCAAGCCTACAAGCTTATGGAGAACTGAAGACCGTTCACCTGTTGGACTGATGACTGCACATCTAAGCATACAGTCTAAAGTCTGCAGATAACATAAACTGCGTAATACTGAACATTCCATGAACACGTTTGGGTTTGATTAATAAATTATATGAAGTTTAGAAAATGCGAGCCAGCTGCCTTTCATTGTGTTTGCCATCAGGTAATTTGGGGCTGTGTTCACATCTGCATTGCACCTAAACACTTGTCACTGTGCAAGACATGGTGCTATTGCTAATAGCACCTCAATGTACCGTGCACTTTGACGTTTGATATACAGGCATGCCATCACACTCGCACCCACAGGTGTGGATGGAACCTTTAGGTTGGTGTTGGCATCTTAAAACACCAGCTGTAAGCTCTAACTGGATGGCATTTAGACTCCACTAGAAACATTGGTGGCAATGCTGGAGGGCAATTGGGATGGGGCCAAAGCGCTGTCACCCCATAACAGAAAGCACCTGAGCAAGGACCAGCTTGGCAGCATCATAGGTAGTATTTTCATGAAAGCTGCAGATTTGGAAAGATGGTGGGAGGTATGTCAGGGTTCTAAGTCAATGCTATTGTGGATTCTTGCAAGTGTGCACCGAATATTATGGGGCATAGAGCATATTTGTAAAAAGTAGATCTAAACCCAATCACTAAAATATATCACATTTAATATGCTAATATAACTTCAATGTTAAAAAAAAAAGATATGAGATTTTAGTAATTGGGTTTTGATCGACTTTTTACAAATATGCTCTATGCACCATAATATTCGGTGCACACTTGCAGCAATCTTCAACTATGGCATTGACATTGAACCCTGACATACCTCCCACCATCTGTCCATCCGATACAGGAATCTTCATTGGGTGCAAATAGGGATTGAGACAGACATTGATCAAGGGGATCAGCGGTGACAGAAAGAATATTTAACCAGGGCCAGGAGTGGATTAGTGGAGGTGATGCTGTTACAAGTCACATGACATAATAACAGCATCCCAGAGCCAGCAAGCCAAAATATTTTAAACTGTTCACACATCAAAGCTGGGTTGGTCTGATCATTTCTGCATTTGTCAGTAGCTGAGATAACACTATGGGAGGTAGGAAGTGCAGGTTTACCTGTTTTTTAATAACTTTCCACTGTTGAACATTGGGCTCAATAGAATATAACCGGGGTAGGCAACCTCAAATACAAATCCCACCATGCCTCCGCCCCTGGGAATCCTGCCTGTGGATAACAGAATCTTGCAAAACCTCATAGTGCTGATAGTTTCCCATCTGGAGTGCTGGGATTGTCTACCCCTGGCATCTAAAGTTTGTTTTCATTGTTGCACGAAAGGTCTGCATTTGTAAATAATTCAGAAGTAATGCATGGACCAGTGTATGGCTAGTTTAAAGTTACACTAATCTCAGGAGATCAAGTGACATTAAAGGATACATTTTCTTCCCCTCCCCCCAATGTTAATTAAAGCACTTACCTTAAATGATGTCTCTTAATCCGATCTTCTTCTTTCCTGTAGTTTTCAGCCTTCTCTCCATCGCTGCTGTGGGTCTCCGATCCAGCGCTGACTCCTCTGTCCTTGCTTGCACTTCCTGTCCCACGGTGTCTGCATGTGTGTGCACGCGTCCATAGACTTATCTTGCGTCTCACCTCGTCTCCCGGCCGAAAATCCGAACTGCGCATGGGCCTGGCCCAAGATGCTTTACGGCCACCCGAGCAGTTTCGGATTTTCGGACGGGAGCGCACGGCGAAGGTAGGGGTAAGTTTAAACCGGTTTTTACACGGTTTTTGTTATTTTTTTGCATATATCTACTGCTCGCTAGCAGTAGATATATGCAAAAAAAACAGTAGGGTTTAGAAACCCTTTAAATCTTAAAAATGCATTCAAGTATTTTAACTAACAAAAATGTATCTTATTTGTGTATCACTCGGCTGTAGATCCTCAAATCATCTCTGAATTGGTGCTGACACTGTCCTTCCTCCTGGAGGGTGGCTACTTTTGTTCCCCATGGTCCCTGTGTGTGTTGTAAAGTAGCCACCGCTCCAAGCTCGCTCCCTGGATGGACTGCAATCTCAATACAAAATAGCAAACTAAACTTAGAAAAAACCCAGCATCTATCTGCAAGTAGTTCATGCTTTGACTTGCTTGTGACTGCAGAGCGTTTACAGGGTCCATCCACCAGGTGGTGCTGGAGAGCTCATGCAGCTGCTCAACAACCCATTGTTCCTCCAGCCAGAAAGCTTTTGGAAGCCAGAATTGATTGTAACATCCACTAAGTACATTTCAGTGTACCAAGATAGAAGCATGTACCTGTCATTTCAATGCTGCCTTTCCTGGGGAAAAAAAAAGTATAAATTGAGATGGGATTTATTTTTATTTTTTTTTAGAAGCTCTACAGTAAAAAAAAACGTATTTAAGTCTTAACAAGTAACAGATTTAATCAACTGACATCTTTAATCAAGAGAACTGTCTGCTTAAGATTATTTTGGTGGTTTAGTGATCCAAAAATTCAGACAATTGCAGCTGTGTGTGCCAGACAGACTGTGGCAAGAGGAACTGCAGTTCATTAAAGGTAATTGTACCCCGATCATCTTGCTGTCTATAAAGTGCACCTGTACGTTAATATGAAATACAGATTATATTTGGGTCCTCCGATGGCGGATCGTTTGGCGTGCTGTGAAAATGTTGTGTTTTAAATGTCGATGGGCTCATTACTGTTACGTTATCCTTGTTTCTGTATAGAGTTGATCATGAGGAATAAAGCTTTATTTGGTCGTGATACATTCAAGCTGCTTGGACGTGCAGCACAGAGATTGTGCTATACTGCTCCTTTTCACAATACGAGGCTATGGGTCAGTTTCGAACCACAGGGATTGGATGAACACAATCCACTCTTTTAGTACATCACCGTAATCTGCAGCCTCTCCTCCCTGCCTGGGGTCACTCCTGGAGTGCTGCATGTCAGGAGGAGATCAGAACCACCAAGTGTCAAATCGATAGATCATCGGCAGCTCTAATCGTGCGTGCACGTGCAGGTCAGATGCAGACAGGAGGATTTGTAAATATCTATGATACTTACCGATCCTCTTTGTGCAGAGCAAACACTAGAGTCATCAGCTGATCACTCCAGTGTTTGTAAACAACTGGGAACACATAGTACTGTGTGTCCTCAGTTATGAATGAACAGGAAGTGCTTCACATCACTTCCTGTTCGTTCATGAGTTTCTCAATGGGTTGAAGCAATCACTATAGAGGCTTCTACGCATTCATAACTGGATGATAGTAAATATTTTACTATCACCAGTTATGGGAAGTCTCTGTGCTGGGGCTGCAGTCCTCTGTGTCCTTTTTTTATTTCAAAAAGGAAATGTCAGGGGCCTTTTTAGACCCCAGATATTTCCCCGAATCCCCCAATAGTAAAATAAAAAAATAATTTAAAAAATAATAAAATAAAAATAAAACACAACACCCCCATACACACATATTATACACATACAACAGTGTGCACCATATTGTGGTGTATGCCAGGCACATGCACTGCGTTATTAGAAGACACCGCAGTGCTTGATTTTTTTTTATTTTCAAAATAACATTAAGTGAACTGTGTGGCAGCGCATGGCAAAGCGTTGAAGCGCATTGCTGTGCTTTGTGATATGCTGTGATTTGCGATTAAATGTACGCCTGTATCATTTTATCACAATACGTACACCAGCACAGTGCACGAACGATTGCGTTGCTTATTTTTTTACCGTTTTGCAAAAAGGAGCAATTTAAAATGTACAAATATTTGTTATTCATTAACTCAATATAGTTTTATCTTTTAGATTTAGAAGGAAAAGTATTTTTTTTTCTGCACTGATACTGATTTTAGTGTGCTTTTATCAATTTGTGTATTTTTATCAGTATAATATTGATTTGACAAGCATATGCGCAATTATTGCCAGACCTACAAAATTAGTAGCACCATCTTTTTATTCTACCAGTATTGTGCTTTTAGAAAATATATGGTTTGGGGGGTCTTTTACAAATGCTAGCAACGCAGCAATAGAAAATCAAAACAATGGGAAAAATTGCAAAACAATTGCTGAGGTTAAAAGAGTTCCAGAGGGCTTGACTAAAGGGTTAAACTCTTTCTACATGAAGAATATCAGGACAGGAAAAGGTCTTTTTTATTGAGGTAGAAAAGTTGAGTTTCCCCTTAAGATGACTCTCGTCAAGCTGTCTCTTATTGGCAGGACACAATAAGAGCAAATCAATTCCATATTCCAACATGTGTGCGCATGTAAGAAACTTGTTAACTAGATGCAACAACGTTGATTGATTAGCAGTCTCCTACTCTGCTGAATTCATTTTACAGCGCTAATGGATAACCGCTGCCTGATTCCCAAATGATTGGCGCGCTTCTCCGGCTCCTCACCCCAATCTGCCCCTTTACCCATATTTCTTCCAGAAGCGATTCTACCTACCGAGACACCTGTGCAGCCAGACGTCCATCAATGGGCCTTGTGTAGAAGGCACATACAGGAAAGGAAAGGGTGTTTCCAGTAGCAGCCTATCAGCTTGTTGATGATGTTTTTGTTCAGCAGAAGAAATTCATCGGATTCATTACCGTGCATTATTTACTTGTTTTTCCAATAATAAATTATGCTTTTAATTCAGTTATCATACAGAACAGTTGAATTTATAACATATGCATTATATCATTGGATATTTTACAGTTACAAAGTTAGGTAATGAAAATCCACCATCCACTTCAGGAGTAGGTGTGTTGGGCCAACTCCAAGCTCGCTCCTGTGATGGTCTACAAGGGTGTGTTGGGCCAACTCCAAGTCCTTCTCCTGTGATGGTCTACAAGGGTGTGTTGGGCCAACTACAAGCTCACTCCCGTTATGCTCTATCATTTGATATTTTGCATTTACACAATTAATGATTTTAATTATTGAACCTGTTGCTGTTCTAGTTACCCGCAATCATTATCCAACTTCAGGCAAAAATGGGTGTATTGGGCCAACTCCAAGCTCACTCCGGTAATGGTCTACCTGGGTGTATTGGGCCAACTCCAAGCTCACTCCCGTAATAGTCTACAAGGGTTTATTGCGCCAACTCCAAGCTCACTCCCATGATGTTCTATTATTTGACATTTTGCATTTACAAAGTTAATTAATGAAAATGAATGAACCTGTTGCTGTTCTAGTTACCCACAAGCATCATCCAACTTCAGGCATTAATGGGTGTATTGGGCCAACTCCAAGCTCGCCCCTGTGATGGTCTACAATCTTAATCCAAATTAGTAAACTAAACGTGAGATTGTAGTCCATCATGAGCATGATCTTAGAGTGGTGGCTACTTTACAACACACACAGGGACCATGGTGTACAAAAGTAGCCACCCACCAGAAGGAAGGATAGTGTCAGCACCAATTCAGAGATGACTTGAGGATCTGCCCCTGAAGCTACAGCGTGATACACAAATAAGATACATTTTTGTTAAGGTACTTGAATGCATTTTTAAGACCTTACTCTGGAGTTTAGTGTTACTTTAATTATGTATTAATGAATACAGGGCTGCATTATTTTGTGCCTGCAGTTCAACCTCAAGTCCAGGTCACATATCATACAAACTAGCCACACAAACCTCGCTGGCATCATCATTCAGCCAAAGCAGTAACCCATTTCTTCAATGACTGCCTGTCTCACATGAAATCAGCAAGGATGCACTGTCAGAAGAACATACAAAACATGTCCAGTAGCTATAAATCTATGTTTAAAATATGATCATGAAACCATAACCTATAAAACATAGCATGTAGGACAGGAACGATTTGATGCTACATTAACAACAGAAATGAATACTTGGGAAACATATGATAACCACCCCTTAAGAAATGCTCAGAGTGTGATATCGACCCGTGTATGGCCAACACAAGCTGAATTCAACATCAAAAGATGGACCACCATGAGGGAATTCACTGTCATTTACAGTCCAGATCATAGGCTGCCTCAAAATAGCCTGTACTTGTGTATTTATAGAAAACATGGCACAATGTTTTCACATTCCTATCTAGAATGAGCACAGCCTAAATACAGATATTTCTGTGTGTACCATGCAAACCACATCAACGCTCCACATAACATGATCTTTATTCCAGAGCCAAGATGCCTACTGAGCCTGGCTCTCCTGTAAAGGGCTGAATCACGGGGATCCTAGCTCGTTAAAGGAACACTCCTGTCAAGTATGAACATTTTGCATTTATACTAACTCAAAGGGTACATCCTACCTGCTCAATTACTCTAAATTGCATTCGGACATTTGTCCTGTGTACCCAGCTGCCCCAACGAAATGCCTGTTCTTTCTGGAATTGCCTTTTTACATTGAGCGATAAAAAACGAAAGCCCCTGCTATGCAGCAGGTAGCTTAAGTCCTTGGGCCTAAAACACATTCCTCAGGCTGAGACAAGGCCGAGGTGTAGATACACTCTAAACAAATCCGGCCCAGGAGGACAGAGAACCTACAGGAAAGGTGTCCCAAATATTTATCTTCTCCCCAAACCATATCTTTAAACAAGGACCTCCAGGGATTGGTTGGGTCAGATAAATATTTATAACTCGGGGATTGTCCTTCCCACTCTGATTACTGGAACCTCCTCCACAGCAACAGGTAGAAGCAATCCACCCAGAGAGCTTAGGGAAGACCTACAGAGCCTAGAAAAAAACAGCTAAGGTTGGTTACAGCCTAGCAACAACACACATTACATTTAATTAGGGACCCAGCAACATAGGGCAGGGTCCCTACATGTGTAATGGCGAGGTTACATCCCACAGAAGCAGAATGTTCTCTGGTAGAGGCTTAATTTCCTGCCACAGGCTCGCACTCTACCCATAGTACTTTTTCTGCAGTCACTCAGAATGTGAAATGCAGCAGAAGAGAATTCGCACACAAGAAGTAAAGTCAATTAATGTCTGATGCATCTGTATTGCACACAGAGGCTGATGCCTTCCTATTTGCACACGGTGCTTGTCTTCTCTCGATGTTCTGGCATTCTATCTCAATATCTACAGGACAGGGCAGGTAACGATTTGCAATAAAGTTTACTAAAATGAAACTGTGAGTATATGTATTTGAGAAGTGGGGAAATATATCTCAACAAAAACTAGAACTACAATATAAAGACTCAGGACTATTTTTGCATTTCCTCACTCAAAAAATAAAATAATAACACTAAGACAAACATTCGAGCAAAAAAAGCTTTTCATAGTTGACAGATTTTATTTGACTTCTTTGTGTCTCTCTTTTTTTTTCTATTTTGCAGGGGGAAAAAAAACATTGAGACTCTGTACAGCTGGCAGTCTGGTGGTTGAGATCATCAGATGCTATTCCTTCTCATAAAGTACCTCGTTAGTCTGAAACTTCACCCACTATGTCATTACAGTACATCCTCACTCTATCTGCTGCCCTCTCGTTAAATCATTTGTCAGGCTTTGGAGGGTGGCGGAACAATTCAAGCAAAGGCACCAAAGAAAAAAAAATTAATATAATAACAACAAGAGCAGCGAAAGCTCTCTGTCTTCATGGAGCGCGAGATGCCAAACCCCAAACAAAAAACAATTTCAGATATGAGAAAAGTAATTAGGTGTTCTGGTTCTCAGCCTCCGCGAGAGCTTTGCTGCCTCTTCAAAGTCAACCTGTGCGAGGAGGTCTAGTGATAGCTGAATCCCAGGATAATTGTATTACATTCCTGTAGTATGACTAACACAAGGGGAAATTGCTAAGTATTGAGTTTGGATGGACATATAGGATATATTCCCACCTAATTGATTCTGTTTTTTTAATGTGTCTCTAGAAGGAAAGAAAACAAAGTCATATGGCCAACAAACTGCGTTGGTTTTTCGTGGTTATCAACATCTCTGTGTTGACCTGAAATGATTTGCATTAACAGATTTCATCGGAGGAAACAACATGATTCAGTAAGAGAGACAGCAGAAATAGAAGTCATTAGGGCCCCTTAATAGGTTGTGAAGTTCATGGAAACAGATCTCAGCTTTGACAGATCCCATTGGATGCCAAGTGATTTCTGTTCTTCTCTGTAATAAATGGAGCTTCCTGCTTGAAACAGAGAATGAATGTGACTTTCAGTTGCTGGGGAACATAGAAGACTGTCTTTGGTTGTTGCCTGGAGTTTCATTTCTGGGAAGAAGAAGGTGCAGGAGTTATTGGTGGGGAGTATCAAGTGAACACAAGTGATATGAGGTCGTTGTAGGTTGTATTGGGCATTCTGCTGTTGTATAGGAGAGGAGTTTAGCTACTAAGGAGACATATTTAGGGTGTGATGTGCTTATGTGCAAAGGTGCTCGCTGTCCTGTTTGGCACCACATAGCTGTAAGTGCAGGTGGGCCCATTGGGGGCCAGATTTCCCACAAGGACGGGCCTTGGGGCAGCACAGCTGCTGGGCAGGCAGTTTCGGGCAAGCAGGGCTAAATGTAGAGTGGGGAAGCCAGTGTTTTAGTACAAGTGATCCCGGCGATGTTGCCAAGATCACTTGTAATATGTGTGCAGCTCTGTCCCCCTAACCGCTCCCCCTCTATGGTCCACCCCTACCTCACCTGGCTGTCTCCCCCCCTTTTGGCCTTCCCCTATTCCCGCCATGGTTTTTGGAATCCCCTGCTCCTATGGGGGACCCGGGACCATGGCACTTTCATTCATGATGAAGAGTGGGGAGCAGAGCGGAGAAAGTCCTTTCTCCACTCTGCTCCCTGTAAAAACTGAGATGGGAGAGCTGCACTCACAGCATTCCTGTCTCATCTGTCACAGGAGTTACAGCACAGCACAGTACTGTGCTATAACTCCTGTACTGGAGGTGACAGGTTCAATAAAGAGAACCTGTCACCTCCAAATGCTATCACACAGTGGCTTGTGTGTGATAGCAATAAAGTTAAGTGGAAAAAAATAAAACAACTGATAAAAATGAGGAACCTGGCCTTGGGGCAGCAGAGAGATTAAATCCGGCCCTGGCCCATTCCAGAAATAAGGTTTCTTCTGGGATCTATGATGATTTGACAGGTATTAGCAGGGTAAAACCTGTGAAGGGTAACATGGAACACACTTTGCGGAGCTTCGAAAGTTGTGCCACAGCCTTGAACTGACACATAATGAAGTAGTTCAGGAAAAGGGTCTCACACGCTCCCGTGTTTGGGTGTAGAACTATTGGCAGTTGCTCAATATCTGAACTTCCTGACAATCCCAGTAGTCTGGGATACACATGTTAGAATTGTAAATACTGCCATAGCTACATTTGGGACTGTTATTCAGATGGGTTTCTGCAGGTTTTAATTATATTTCATATGTGTATAGATGCATTTATGAGCATTTCTAAGGGTGCATTTAAAAAAAGAATAAAAAAATATAGTTACATATGTTTAGACATATACTGTACATAGAACACGAAAGTAAGTAACCCTGTGGATTTTATCTCCTTATCTCTCAGCAAAAGGTATTTTATTATAGCACTCAAATGATTAATACAAAAAGCTTAATATATACATATCCATATATAAAGATATAAAGTGATTAAAAACAGTTTGTGTATTAGCAGAGTACATCACAAGTCGTCGGATCTCTAATATTTATATATATTATCATATTTTCCATCATTTTCACAACTGGTCCTGATGAAGTGGATTAAATCTAGAAAACGTGTTGACCACTGTGAAGTGGGATATGGTTTATAAATATAAGATAAATAATATATAAATTAATATAATAACAAAGAAATATAATAATACATATATCAATAGTAAATAAATATCAGTGGTAATTGCTTTTGTACCAATAAATGATCTATATTTTGTGTGTATTTGATTATGTTGCTTCACTCCTGGGTTACATAATTCACAGTCCCTTCATTTCCTAAAAATCTATCGGTTATATAAATATGGGATGACAGCACTCTAGGAATTCTAGTGTCTCCATCCACCCGTATATCTTAAATTGTTAGTATCTCTCAGTAGTACTGTACGTTCAGGCTTTTTTGTAAATTAGTTTAGCAGAATAGATTAATGTCTCCAAGCTTATTTCCAGAATTCTTACTGACAAGAATAATGTGGAATGAATTTCTGTGTTCCTGCTTTGTACTTAATGTGGCCTCATTGGCATGGTACTTCTGCTGGTGAGTGGAGAACTGCTCCTAGTATAGTGGCCCCATATGGGCTTTACATTCTCTTCTGCAGCAACAGAGAGTCAGACCACCCAAACGTGATATTTTAGATGTAGCGGGAGCCTGGAGAGCTCCTGTCTTCTTATATGTCAAGGTTATTTCAACAGCAAGATCTCCTTGTCATATAGTTGCACCTGAGAATTTTGGTTGTTCCTTCCTTTGCAGTCTCCATATTATAAAATAAATAAAAAATAAAAAGCATGGAGACCAAATCGTAATGTTAAATCAAGGTGTGATGTATGGGATATGAAAACAATGCAAGTTAAAGTGACATTAAACCCTCAGATTTTTTAACATAAAACAATACTGTAATGTGTACCTTACTGTAATCCATGGTTGTTTCCCTTCTCTTTGCTGTAAGTCAGATATTTGTAACTCTGGGACTGCCTGTATGTATACACAATATTTCATATTTACCTGATTCATAACAAAGGCAAAATAGGTTAATGTTTTTGTTATTTTTAGTACTGAACATAATAGTAAATATCAGAAAAAGAAAAAACATCAAAACGGCAGATTCCCTTTAAGACTTTGGCCAATCCATACAAGTGATATTGGATGTGGTCAGACAGAAGCACATTTGGCGACAGGCTCTGGTTTAGTCAATTAAAGTTCGACAAGTGCAATAAACGAGAGCTGCATATTACATCGGAGAACAAGAGGACATTTATTACGGTCGCAGCCAGCAAAGAAAGGACTAGTTTATCGAATGCTCTCTACACCACAAAACACTGATTAAACTGTCAGGGCAAAGGAAGAATAAAATATTAGCACGCAGGTATTGTATGAGAAAAACACTCTTAAGAAAAGGAGACAGCCACAACACAGAGTGCGGTTTTGCCAAGCTCCCTTCTAATTTATGACTTATATTCACCTGCTGTTGTGCTCTATCAATCTTCTCCCCTCACTCACAGATCTGTATTATGCCTCTTATCTTTAGAATGAGCTCAACTAAACCCTATTACATCTTCTAAATTTCATTACCCTGCTCCTCTGTAAGGCCTGCAATGGCTGCTTAGTCCCATGGGGTTGAGTTATTTTACAGTAAGTAATTACTTTAAGTGGCCAACTCTTCTACGTGCCATTGGTGGGGATCACATGTATTTATGATATTAACTTTGTTTACACTTTTCATAACCTGGAATTTAAAGACACCATGTAAGAGCTCAAAGGTGGTTCATAGGTATACTTGTGGCATGGTGCTAGGGTAACCCGTAATCATTTTAAAAGCAAACAACATGATAAAACGTAGCTATTTTATGTAAGAGGTGCATATTTTTTTAATACTATTTTATTTGATTTTCCATCTTAAAAGACTAGTTCAATGAATATCCTTCCATAGAGCATTTAACTTTCTGCATGCATGTTTTTTTTTACCTGTAAAAGCCTCCCTTGTAGATGTCCAAAAGGACTTATGCTGCCGCCATCTTGTTTGTGATATCCAAATGGGGGAAGGGACCATGACAGCCAGAATTGGGCTGAATGATATTGGGTGCCATTCAAAAACATTTAAAAAGGGTGGCAGATCAGGATACAGATGAGCATCCAGAATACCTTTCCTTGCACTTCTTCAACTAATTCCCCATAGAGTGTTCCAACTTGGTTTAATAAAACAGCCAATGTGGAAGACTGAGCTGTGAGCAAGTTAAATATATCAAATTAAATTGGTCCGAAGCAGAACACTCTCAAAACCTGCGTAACAAGCTTGTCTTTTTTGTTTCACGTTCAGGACATCTATTTTAAGAGACTAAAATATCCTTATCTACGATGTCATAGCCAGTGTAAGCACAATGAAGAACTTCGAAGTCTTGCACTTGTATGACACCTGATTTAGTGAGAGTTCTTAATCTATTCAAGAACAGTTGAAGATCGTTTGATTCTATTCCAAATTCGCACAGTCTGCATCATCTCTTAGCAGTTCCTTTAGAGTTACACAGTTTTGACGGGTTAAATAAATTACTGTTAATATGTGGCAGTTATCTTACGCTTTCGCAATTAAAACCTTTCTAAAGGAAACGTGAAACAGGAGTTTAGCTAAATAGAAAGTTTAAATAAGGAAAAAGAGCTTGAATTTGTAAAGTATACTGATTATAATGTAGCCATAAATTATGTACAATTTTAATTTGCCCAGCAAACCGGGCTAAATATGATTATGTAAATTCAAATGAGATTTTCCACTTTTATATAAATATAAAAAACCTGGCCATATGTCTAAGCAACAAGCCACAAGTTTCTATTTTTATCAAATGTCTTGAATTTCAGGGTTGGTTCACATGTAAATGCATGTTGCACTGATGTGTGCTGCCATGTGTTGATGAACCCCGTATTTTTCAAAGGCACAATTTGGAATGACTTGCGTGGCAAACTGCAGGTTGACGTACCTACAATGCAGCACGTAGGACCTTTTTAACAACAACACCCTGCAACACAATGCATTGATTGGTTAAAGACCCTACTGAAAACAATGGATTATGCCATGTCCATGCCTTTAGCCTGCACTGAAATAGGGATGAGGTTCAGGCTCTCCACCACCATGGGTTTGCATGAATCCTGTGTGTTTGAATTTTGCAGTCCTGGTGAATTAAGGTGAGAGTTTGCCAAACTGAATTCTTTGTAACCATAACACACTGCCTGGCCTTTGAACTTAGGTCCGGTGGCTTAGAAGGCCAACTAGTATGGTTTTTTTCCAATCAATATGTAGCTCCCCCTGACCCCTGAAGGCCTGAGGTAGACCCAAAAGGCAGGGAGGGTTGACATTTCACTCTCAGGGGTGGATCCTTAGCTGGGTTGTGAGATGCAATCAGTAAATTGGGCGCCAGTCACTTTAAGTGCTTTTTAGATGCTTTATTATAAAACAGCCAAACTGGGAGACAGTGTATAGGGCTACAGACATCCATAGCAAAAATAGACTCCAGACTCACCAATCCCTTCCGGCTTCCACAGTGCAGGAACACTTTAGTTGCACAGAGGATGTGCCACGTACCTTGGTATGAGCCTGAAGTGACGAGGAAGGCCTTTCCTTGCTGCTCTCGTCTGAGCCCCACTGGAGATGGAACAGTAGTTATACAGACAGAGAGGGGCACGAGTGCCTTTGGCTGGTATGACTGCTGGACACACTGGATGTGCTGATGCTGACAACAGGACGCCAGAGACAGCTGGTGGGAGATGGCAGATCAGACGACACTTGTGTGAGAGGCTAAAGCGTAGTCAGGAACAAGCCAGATCGGTAACGTGCGGACAGCATGGTACAAAAGCAGGTGACAGAAGCAGAGTCAAGAACAGGCCAGGTCTTACATTAGTGAGCAGAATGGTACCGGATCAGGAGGCAGGAGAATGGTCAGGGACGAGCCGAGGTCACAAGGCAGGCAGCAAGCAGGCAGCGTCAAGAATCAAGCTGGGTCAAACAGGTATCAGGAGCAGAAACACAGATGCAGGTTAAAGCTGAAGATCTCTCAGCAAAGTGTAGATGCAGGGGCCATTTTTAAATAGCCCGCCTGGCGCCAAGGACATGCGTGTGCACGTTGTTGTGCGTGTACGTTTTCGCACATGCGGCAACGTGTCGAATACGCGCATGCGCGCAGCGGTCCGGGCAGAAGCTGCACTATGGTTGCTGACTGATGCAACCTGACAGGATGACACCATGTAGTAGAGCAACTGCTGAATGGGGGATATGTATGAGATTTTTCCTGGGAAAAATACCAGACTTGTTCCTGAAGTCCATGCCATCCTGGCCTTCTTGGCACCTCCAGCAGTCATAGGGCTCCTCTGGTTCCCCTTTTCAGATAGTTCCAGACCCCACCTGGGTCCACATGTGGCCTTCTTCAGGCTTGAGGCCTAGTCAGCTTCTCCAACATTGCACATCCCAGCCCCAGTCCAGAATCCGACACGCACTGCCTGAGCACATGGGAATTCCTGAATATTTATGCAGCATGCATCACTTTCCCAGCATGCATCACTGGCCATGAAACTCCTAGTGATTGGCTAGTGAGGCATAGACACTAAATTTAAGTATCCATTCAATTTAGTGTGGAAGGGGCTACAAATGCACTGTGTTTCAGAATTTAGTTAAAAAGGTCCTGCATGTGACCTGCTTGTGATCGACAATCTCCTTTGGCTACTCCCCAAAGACAGAACACACTTGCTTAACCCCATTACCGCTCTCTCCCTATGCTTGTGGTATGCCCATATATGCTCAGCCCACCTAATGTTGCCCCAACGTCCATTTCTAGTGCTTTTAGGGAACCCTTCGTTCCCCCGTGGCTGTGATTCCCCAACTGCATTCTACCACTGGAAAGCTAAAGAGATCACATGTCTGTTTACATTGTATACAGCTGACGGTCCAAAAACATTTGAACAATTACGAATCTCCTATAAGCTTCCTGCCACAGAACTATTTCATTACCTCCAGGTCAAACACTTTATCTTCCCAAGTTCCCACTTTCCCCACAGGACCAACATTCACCCTTTTCGAAAGGGCTTGTAACAAGGATCCATTTGCACTGGGTTTGATATCCTCACTATATGATCACTTACTGTCTGGACTCACCTCTACCCAACATAACTATATATCAGCATGGGAGAGAGATCTCGGCTGCTCCATAGAAGAAGATAGTTGGAAATCTATTTGGGAAACAACTAAATCTAGCTCTCAAACATGCAAGCTTTGGAAACCAATTATAAATGACTTTACCGTTGGTACCTAGTGCCCAGTCGACTTCGGGCTTTTGTCCCAGGACATGCCGATGATTGCTTCTGTGATTGTGGAGAAGTGGGATCCTACATTCATGTATGGTGGTTAAGTCTGAAAGTACAAGCTTTCTGGACCTGAGTGATCGATTTCTTCTCTAACCTCTTGGGGACACTGTTGACATCAGACCCGAAAGTGGTTTTACTCAACCTTCCCCTTGAAAACCTACCCCGCAACCAATATAGATTTTTATTACATGGTCTCACTGCAGCCAAGCAAACTGTAGTGAAATCATGGAAATCTTCTGTGCTTCCCTTTGCTTATGTACAGCATAGACTTCACTGGATTCAATACCTACAAACACAATCATTTGATAGACGCCAGCTAATGCTCTAGATTCTCGTAATAGGTCTTGGACACCCTCCATCCCATATCCAGGAATGGACTGAGTCTGGTATGTCCTGTTCTCTTTCTTTCTGACTTCATCTGATCTTTCTCTTACTTATTTTCCTCTATTCTTCTATGTTTGCCCCTCATACGTAACAGTTTAAGCTTTTGTGAACATTTTTGTGTTCTTAAGTTGTGCGTAAGACCATCCTGTAAAAATGTGATTTACAAAAATTTCTATGTTAAAAGCATGGACTTGTGTTATTATTGTATACTTGGTACTTTTAAATTAGCTGAGTAATGACTAGACTATTCTTGCCCAGGAGGCAACCCCCTGGACGCCCTGTCATTCATGCGAAGTACCTGGCAGATGTACCGAGTTTGGTTTTATGCCACTTCTTTTGTTTGTTATACTTTTGCATTGACAGTATATGCTTAGTGTACTGTACTGGAAAAACAAGAAAAACATTTTTAATTAAAAAAAAGGTCCTGCATGCTGCATTTTAGGTATGCCAACCTGCAGTTTGCCACTCAAGTAATTCCAAATTGTGCCTTTAAAAAATTCGGGCAGCATCAATGCATGGCAACACACATCAGTGCAACATGCATTAGCATGTGAAAAAGACCCTGCTGAAAACAATGGATTAAATGATGATGTCCATGCCTTGAGCCTGCACTGAAATAAGGATGAGGATCAGGCTCTTCACCACCATGGGTTTGCATGAATCCTGTGTGTTTGAACTTTGCAGTCCTGGTGAATTAATGGGGGAGTTTGCCAAACTGAGTTCTTTGTAACCATAATTCACTGCCTGGCCTTTGGACTTAGGTCTGGTGCCTTAGAAGGGCCAATCAGGGGGCTTTTAGAAAAGCTAGTCCCCTGACTATAAAAATTGAAATCACAGCAGCCATATTGAATGTGAAACGCAAAGGTTGAACTCGATGGGCCTGTGTCTTTATTCAACCAAAATACTATGTAACTATGTAACATGTACTTATTGAAAGCATAGGGAGTCCTGCTGATAATGTGCATAGGAAACGACTCTGGCTATAGGCACCTATCAAACAGATACAACAAAATCATTTTAATTGTATATTTAACAGCCTAAAAGGAAGCAAATAATAGACGTTTATTGACGGTTTATATACACTTTAAAGCCTAATAAAAATAAAAAAGTACATTTCTGGTTCAAGTCTTGCAGTTCATTTTCTTTAGAAAGCAACCAAAGTTTAAAGCTGGGTTCACACCTGGGCGTTTTCCAGCGCTGATCGAAGCGCTGAAAAACACTCAGCAAGTGAAATCCCATTATTTCCTATGGGCATGGTTCCCACCTGGGCGTATTTCAGCTCGTGGAAACGCGCAGAAAAATGCCCTACGCACAAACAAGTACAGAAGCTTCTTTGGGGCGTGTTTCAGCACGTATCCATTGTTATTCCCGAGTGTGGCTTGGGGTTAACAAAGCGGTAACCCCTGGCCACACTCGGGAATACAACGTAGGTCTTACCTTGTCCGCGATCCCCGCTGTGTCCTCCGGCCGCTGTTGTCTTCTGGGTTCCGTCCCTTGCAAACGTCCGCATCGCAGGGGGTGGAACCGGCGGGA
>NW_017306750.1:129580-136459 GCF_000935625.1 Nanorana parkeri | reverse complement strand
AAAAAAGATAATAAGAAAATAAAGGAAAAAAAAAAATCATACCGCCAGGGAGGTATAAAAACGCGCGTTTCACTGAACGAAAAAACGTGCTAAAATACATGCAAAAAAACGAGCTGAAAACTGAGCAGAAAAAACGCGCCTATAGTACGCTCAGGTGTGAACCCAGCCTAAGTAAAGAAGTCCCCTGCCAGTGTGTAATGAAGACCCTTTACTGTTTGTGTGGAAGCAGTGGTCTCTCTGCAGAGATATAGCACCCCCTTGCTGAGTTGGAGCTAGACATCTCCAATTAACAAAGCTCATGCTCTCTGCCGATAAGAAAAGCCTAGCTTTGACTTAGCAGGCGGTGTGTCAGATCTCTGCAGAGAGACCACTACTTCTACATGGATAGCAAGGGTCCTTCTCTGCACTATGCTGAAAGCGTAGATTAGGGATCCACCGATACTAGTATCGGTATCAATGCCGATACCGAGTATTGTACCCACCCAAATGCTCCCAATGCCTATCCTGATATAGGAACTTCCAGTATCAGGAAGCCGGGCAGCGAATCATTACATGCTGCCGGGCTTCCTGATTGGCCGGGAAGCCGGCTCCATGCTCCCTCGTCACCGGGGAGCATGGAAGCGGCTTCCTGGCACAGGTAATGACTTGGCGCCCAGCTTCTTGATTGGTCAGGAAGCTGGGTGGCAAGTCATTACATGGCACCCAGCTTCCTGACCAATCAAGAAGCTGGGCGCCAAGTCATTACCATTGCCAGGAAGCCGCTTCCATGCTCCCCGGTGACGAGGGAGCATGGAGCCGGCTTCCTGGCCAATCAGGAAGCTGGGTGCCATGTAATGACTTGCCACTTGGCTTCCTGATTGGTTGGGAAGCTGACCAATCAGGAAACCAGGAGGCGAGTCATTACCCCCTAGCTTCTTGAATGGCCAGAAAGCCGTCTCCATGCTCCCTCGTCACCTGGTGACAAGTGAGCATGGAGACGGCCTCCCGGCTAATTATAGCTTAATGGGACTTCCAGTATCGGTAGAGGAATCGGCGAGTACCTACGGAAAAATATCGGTACTCATACTTGACACTGAAAAAACGGTATTGGTGCATCCCTATTACAGATGCTCACTAGATTGAGCATTTATAATTTGTCTGTAAAAGAAAATAACCAAAATATGGCAAAGCACTCAATGAAACATGTGAAAGTGACATCAAAATGAACTGATAGAATCATATCATATGATCATACAGTATATCACATATGAGCTTTATGGAGCTTTTGAACACAGTTTGAGCCTCTTCTATTATTTAAAACAGGCTTCAGAAGCACGGGCACAGAGAAATTCTCATTGGGCAGCAAAAATCTTTCCAGTTAATTGAAGACAATTACCAGTGATTTCATTTGTTAAAGTAAAATGATCAAATATGTAACTGAATCATAAAATCTATCTAAATGACAATCTTTCCTTTCACTCAAAAGCAGCTATTCCCATCTGGACATGCTTATCCCTTTTCATAACCAAAGCAGTTATGCAAAGACTGACCTATTTGTGATATGTGTCTTCTGCCCCCTAACCAGTAAATCTTTTTTTCCCCTTTAATTTTATTTGCAGAACTTTTTCTTCCTTTATCTCCATTCACTAGCCTTTGTATTGTGCATTCAGGTCTGTCCAATTGTGTGTAATCGGGTCGAGACATTTGCTTGTAATTAATCTTTCCAATTTGTTAACGTAAAAAATATTGAGGTTTTTACGAGTGGTCCCTGAAGGGAGGCCCACCCACCAATATCTTCCACTTAAACGCCCTCTTTCCTTTTGCTGCTGAGCTTGTACGGGCAGAATAGCCATCAAAGCTCGTGCTCTGGCTCGCCTGGCTGGTAGGGTTTTTTACGGGCAGTGGGCGAGGACTTTGCAGACCTGTCTCGGTTGGGAGATGTCCAAGCCGGGGATATGAGCTTGGCTGGTTAACTTCTGAATTTATGGGGAGAAAGAGTTTATTATGTATGCTCTTAGTAACTGAAGTCATTATTTCATTCTGCCAAGGTATTAAAGGTCTGAAGGCTGCCAGATCAAAAAATTCCAAAGAGGGGCTTAGAGCTTGCTTAGTGAATATTCGGTGGAAAAAAGAAAAGGAAAGTGTGTGCTTAGCAGGAAAGTGTGAATGCAATTTATAGTCTGCAAAGCAACAAAAAAACAAATTTGCAAACAGGGACATGCTTCCATTTCAATGGTTCAGAACTAGAATATACCTGCTAGGTGCAGAGGATACAACTTCCCCTGGGCCTCATGCCCAGGAGGCTCAAGGTGGCTCCTTTTCTCATTCTGGAGGTGTGCGCACACACTAATTCTATGAGACAAAAACAGCACAACTCTTTCCTTCACATCCACTTTACTTTTCAGTACATGATGAGGGGGATTTCCCTTCAACTGAAATCAAAACGTCTTTTTTAGTTTTGGATAGAATGGAGAAGATTAGAACACTTGTCAAGTATTAATTGCTGTCTGTGTCCCTGGTATGGAGATTCACCCTCTTGAAAGTGAAAGAAAGTCCCAAATTTTGGGTTGTCGTCAGACCAGGAATAGATGGGAAATCTTCCAAAGGGGACACTAGTTCTGCTGACCACCAGGGATTTCCCTTTTATTGGAGGGATTTCCTCTCACTTCCTGTTGTGGCTATCAGACAGGAAGTGATGAGAATGAAAAACCCTCCCTTACTTTATCCAAAACTTAAAAAAGTATCCAGCTTTCTTTTTCTAATTTTTTTTAGAGAGAGTGCGAAAGATTATAACTATGGATGCACAGATACTTTTCGAGTACCAGTGCCGATACTTGGCATTTTCATGAGAACTACCAGGATTGCAGCGGTTGCAGCTGGGACCTGGCTCTGGTGCTCCTCCACTGTCCTGAAATCATCAGTCTGTATTGTTTTAGAAAAACTGTCACATGACAATAAACAAAAATGTATCGGTACTCGTACTTGTAAGTACTCGGCAAGTATCAGTACTCGTACTCGCAAAACTGGTATCTGTGCATCCCTTTATTTATATTTATAAAAACAAAATCGTACATTAAAACCGAGATGTACAAATCCCAGGATCTCCGTGTGCTCCTTACTAATGACAGCTGCCTCCTAACTTTACATTTTTCTCTAGTGTAGTCTTGGAGCTCAAAAGTATTGGTACATGTACTCATACTTGTACCGAGTACTGTACTTGGTATCTGTGCAACCCTAATTATAACCACTGTCATGTTTTTCCTGTTATCCATGAAGCTGTTACGGAAGGTTTTTCCTGTTCTCGTGACAACAGTTTTTATGAGACAGGAAGTGAGAGAAAATATGCAACGTGGATATAGGCAGCAATAAAGAACTGAAAGGGGTTCAAGCCTTCTGCTGCTTAAACAAAAATCTGAATGGTCCAATGCGTACATTGCGTATGGGTTCACTTACTGCTCTAAATGTTCCTGTACTCTGGCAACTGTAGGGCTGAGTCGGAATAAAGTGATTGGCGGCTGGGTAATGGAATTCAGCCATTCTTCATATGCTCTGATTAGATAGCTAACACATGAGCCGTGTCAGCCTGGACTAGCTACTACAAACAATAATCCTTCTCACAGCAATAAACTGTCCAAGTAGCCTAAATATAAATAATCTATCAATAGGGAAATGCATGTAGCCGTATGCTGAAAACAAAACACCAGCATGCCTGATATAACCATTGGTTTACTTCTTGTGCCAAGTATTCTATTTTATTATAGCCACTGTGTAACCTCTGGGCCTATGCCAGTCACACACATTGCAAATTAAAGTAAACTTATACCGACAACTGGCGCCCACACAGCAATCTCTGTCAACAGTCCCCTTTTACACCAAATGCCTATATTTCAGGAACACCATATCTATAAGCAATGTGGACTAGACTTCTGCATTCATTCTCGTCCAAACTAACATTCAGACGAAAATCTGCAATTTTGGACAATCAGATGCAGTTGAATATCCAAATTAAAGAAATATTGAATTTGAACGTATACAAATTTTTGATAACATCCGAATCTAAATGCATCCGAATTTTGTCTGAATGTCATTCAGAATAAAGTTATTTTGTTAAACATAAAATAATAAAAAAAAAACAGCATAGCCCCCCCAATTCTTTAGGTCTGGTAAGACCACGCCACAAAAAAAACAAAAAACAAAATCCCTTACCAGACCCTTGATCTGAGCAGCAGCCTGGCAGAGCAGGAAAGGTGTTGGATGATTGTGCGCTCCCCCCTTCCTGTTTGTACCATACCAGGCCACATGCCCCTGGCAAAGCACCTTGTCCTCATGTTAATGAAGACAAGGGCCTCATCAACCAATCTGGGCTTGGTGGTTGTTAAGGGTCTGCAGGCAGGGGGGGGATTTTCTGAATCTGGGTGCCTCCTTTATGCCGCTGCCCCTAGTGAGTGAGTAAGGGGTTGTTGTTACCCTTACTTATTCACCAGATAAACAGTAAAATAGGTAAATAAACACATCACACAGTTTTTAACAAGTCTTTTATTTAAAAAAAAGTCCCACAATGTAAATCCATCATCAATCACGTTGTCCAGCGAGCCCCAAAAAAATAAAATAAATCCACACCACTTATGCAACATCCGAACCCCACAAACTCTTCGCCACCGCTATGAGGTCACACTACACAACGTATGGCAGGGGCGGGGGGGGCTACACTATGCAATGCTGATCACATAGTAAACAGAATGTTGCTATGTGTGTATCTTTTGCGGGCTATAGGGGCAGCAGCTATGGGCAAGGATTTTTGCCTAAACCGGCGAAGGTGCATTTTTCCGAAGCCCCCCAGACACCCTCAGAAGGCTGCCTACACTGCCTTACACTAGTGCTGGCCCTGCATAAGGAGGACAAATGTGTGGCATCAATGGTTAGAAGAGTTTAGAATATTTGCTCTATCACTCACTGCTATGGTCCATCCGCCAAGTCGTACACCACTACAGGATAGATGAGCCGGTGGACAACGGGAGCAAAAAGTGTCTGACTCATCCCACGGATGATTTTTTGCAGTATCTTCCAAACAGAGATAAGGTGTCTTTTCTGTAAAGGGGGCCTTCCGAAACGAATGGATATTTACTTTTCTTTAAAGGTGATCTATTGGATGAAAGTGACCCTGTGGTGAGAGGGTCTTTTTAAAGCCCAGTTGAAGGCTCTGTATTTTTATTTTTTTTGCATTGTTGGCCTCCATTTACAAAGCTTTCCTATGACGTAAAGGTAGGCCCGCCCCGACGCGTTTCGTCACATGGACGTTCTCAAGGGTTCTCAGACCTGTCATCCCTTGAGAACGTCCATGTGACGAAACGCGCTGTAAAAAATTTTTTTTCTTAGCGCTGTACACTTCATTACACCAAAGCTTTCCTACTGCTGGAGATCCTGGCTGCTACATTGTGTGAGACCAAGTGAATTGTAAATGGCAAAAGCAGCTTTTTTTTAACAAAATATTACAGGGTGATTCACAAAAGGGTGAAGAGTTTGGGGGAAACGGAGAAGTGAACAATCTAGCTGATCTGGAAAAATTCTCCAATTCAGTTCACTTTCCAGTTCAGCTATGTTGTCCTAGATTGTTCATTTCTCCTGCCTTCTCCAAACTCTTCACCCTTTTGTGAATAACCATGTAAATAAAACATTTAACAACAACCACCACAGTCAAATAGGGCCCAAGGTCCTTTTAGGCACATTAACCATATCTGCATACCTGTACATAGGCCTCCAGCTGCAGGCACACCAGTTCGGAGGACAATTGCACCAATTGCAGATACCACCACTAAGCATTATTATAGCGAGCATCGAAACTTGTAGAAAACAGAAGGGGAGTGGACCCGTACCTAAGATGGGCCGTCTTGACATTTTACCCAAACATCCGCCTTTAAGGACCCTGAAAACCCGCCACAAACTCACAAGTATGACAAGCAAACCCAAACACCACATGTCATGATGGCCAATATGTTGTTGGTCAGTAGGAGGAAAACATGGCCAGTGTCTGTGTTCAGTGAGAGAAAGGAATTACATTTTAGATAGTAAAAAGGAGGAAAAACGTGTGGCATAATTGCTTATTAGCGTTCAGAACAGCCAAGTCGTACACCACTACAGGATGTAGTGTAGGGGTATACCTTCTGCCCCGTTTTACAGTCAAGTGAGGCCACGCAGACGGGACAGGAGAGTTCCAATTGCCCGTTTTCAACTTTGAAGTGTGATCTACCCCAGGAGGAGGGTCAGCCTCGGAGGAGTTCATCTCTAGGAGAGATCCTTACGAGCAATACGGAAGCACCATAAGCCCATGGCATAAAAGATGCAAAAAGCTGCATGTACATTTTTTTGTAACTCAGTGCGATACAAAGCACGGTAGTGTGCCCCACTGCAGGTCTGTTGACAAGGTGAGCTGGGGCACCATACAGAATGAATTGCAAGAATCGCACCTATGCACATTAATGCAGTCACATGGCTCAAAATGAAGATCCTTATTCTTGTGAACTTACTATATATGCAGCCTGGCTGCACATTGCCGGCAGCCTCTGTCAGATTACAAACCCCTAATAAACTTTTTAGGACCTGTGCCCAGGCCCGGATTTCCCACAAGGCCACCGAGGCTCGGCCTCGGGGCGGCAGAGTGCAGAGGGGCGGCAGCGGGGACCTTGTGGGGAAGTTGCGGGCGCCAGTGTAAGTTGTCCGGCGGCCGCACACTACGGTCCGCCACCGTCCAATCACGATGGGGCGGCCCGAGGCTCCGCCCACCGGCTCCGTAGTGTGTGGCCGCCGGCCAATCACAGCGCGGCGGGCCGCAACTCCTCCCCCCAGCTGTCAGATACTTCCTCCGGCGTCCTGTTAATGTGGATTGACGCCGGAGGAAGTAGC
>NW_017306750.1:118247-128666 GCF_000935625.1 Nanorana parkeri | reverse complement strand
TGCCCAGTAAATACATTGGGGCTGCTCAAGGCATTTTTTTTGCAATGCAACTACAATGCAAGACAAGGCAATTTGCCTTGTTCTAGATGGACGCAGTTCACACAAATCCAATACACATTTCATACACATCCCATATACATCTTATACATGTCCAATACACATTCGATACACATCTACTGAAAAAAGTAGGGATGTCCCGATACCACTTTTTCAAGACCAAGTAAAAGTACAAGTACTTTCCCTCATGTACTTGCCGATACCAATACAGATACTTTTTCTTAAAGGGACAGGTGACATTTTAAAAGAAAACAATAGACTAATGATTTTGTGCCAATTTCTTTATGATTATGAAGAACTTTAATTTAAGACTGTTTTAGAACAATAAAACATTTCACCTATTCATGATTTCAACCGCGATCGCGTGGGGCCCAGGCGGTATTGCGGCAGGAAACCGTGCGATCTGATTGGCGTGAATGGAGTGCCATTAGAAAATAATGGCACTGCCAACGCGATCGGCGATGGTGTGCGATTCCGTGACCGCCCAGCCATCCGCTCAGTTTCGTGCACGATGACCGGGCGGTCGTGGATTGCACACCACCGCGAATCGTGCTGCCAGTGCCATTATTTTCTAATGGCACCCCAGTAGTGCCAGGCAGATTGCGTGGTTTCCCGCCGCAATACCGCCCTGCCTGAGCGGTTGCACACAATCGCGGTTGAAAACATTGCACGTTTATGAGCATCCAGATGTTGGGGCAGCGGGGCTGGTGTTCATTTTTTCAATTTTGATTCACTTTGTAAACATTTTTAATTTCCATTTATTTTACTATTTTTACTTTATCGCCTTTTTAAAAAAATTTTTTTACATTTTTATTTAGTTACATTTTTAATTAGTTATTTTTTTCACAATGCTCCACGCCCCCCGCCGTCACCGCTCCACGCCCCCTGAACTACATGTCCCGGGCGTCGGGCGCTACAAATTCAACACCGATGCGCAAGCATCGGCGTTATGCATCGGGGCATTATCACAAGTACAAGTACTTGTAAAAAAGGCCTTGCATCGGTCCCGATACTGATGCTAGCATCGGTATCGGGACATCCCTAGAAAAAAGTACAACATGCAGCATTTTTTTCAATGCAGCACAGTGTGACGTGGTAGAACCACATTGCACCACTCTGGGCCCATATGATTTAATTAAATGTCACTTATGACATTTCAATAAAGTTCTAACAAAATAAAAAAGAAAACAGTGCAATGCATCATGATCAGTACATCAGCAGTGTGCCGGGCACAAACACACCAGCAGCTGTGCGGGTAGCCTAACCCAGCTAAATGCATTCCAGATGCATCAAAACAAAGGGTGTTCAAAGTCTTACAGTTTGATTCCTTTCTAAGACTCCATGTGCATAGTTACATTAGACTGTCAATCTTAAATCAAAGGCATATTTCATAGTATAACGAGTTAAGATGTACAGCTGCCTATGGTAAGTAAATAGATGTAGGCAGCAGTACATGGGTTTACACTTCTACTTCTGCAAACCCACACATTCATAAAGCCCTACTGCCCTGCATGCAGCCTAGCTACTGCCACCACTGTACACCTTTACATGAGGCCTAGAGTAGCCACAGCCTGGGTAGGTAATGCCTACCTTAAAGAAGATCTTCATGAAGATAGGTGGAAACGAATGAGTTGTTGGAAATGCAACAGCATATTACTGACATTCTGATATACCGTTATGTCTTTTGAGCTGTAGATGGTGCTGTAGTGCAATGGTAGTCTATGTTAGTTTTCTATATGCATATTCATTCTATGATACTCAGCACATTCTCCCTGTATGCTGTATAATGCTGTATTCTAATGTAAAATTCTCCTAAACCAGTAAATCTTAATTCAGGATTCCTCAAGATCTAACAGGTAATGGGACCAGGCACTAAACAGAACACTGCAAGTCAACAAGAGCCACATCCAAGCTACTGAAAAATGGCAAGTAGTTCAGATATGAAGTTTGCAATTGCAAAGCTCAACAATAGCAACTACCAGCTATGGAAGTTCAAGCTTGAAATGCTGCTAAGCAAAGATGACTTGTGGCAAGTACTGAGTACAGACAGACCCAGTAATGGACTCATGGAGGAATGGGACAAGAACAGGCAAGCAAAAGCAATTATAAGTCTGCTAGTAGAAGATGACCAGCTCATCCACATAAGAAAAGAAAATACAGCTAAAGGTATGTGGACTGCATTACTAAAGCTGCATGAGCATTCAAACCTGAACAGTAAAGTATATCTGCTATGCAAGCTATATAAGATGAGGCTAGAAAAAGGCCAGGAAATGTGTAAGCATGAAAATGCCATCCTGGAAATCGCAGAACAGCTACGTGCAATTGAAGAGGAAATTAAAGATAACCTAAAGGGTTTAGTATGAATTGCTGGGGGAACCACACGCTGTTTTTTTTATTCTGTAAACAGTGAGGCTAGGTTCACACCTGCACTACACCGCACGACACCCGGGCCATGCGATCGTGCTGCCTCCTTGATTTCAATGGGGTCAAACCCGTGCGGCAATCGCTTAAAAAAAGGTACAAGTACCTTTTTTTGCGACACACAAGCTTGATCATGTTCACTTGCATGGGTGGAAACGCGGCAGGAAACCGCGCGATCCGCCCGGGCGACTGGGGTGCCATTAGAAAATAATGGCACCCACAGCTCGATCGGTTCACACATTGGCGACTCCTGACCGCACGGCAATCGTGCACAAAACCGCACGGATTGCCGCAAGGTCAGGAGTCACCTAGGTGTGAACCTAGCCTCAAACACTTGTGTGTACAGCCAGTCTGTATTCTGTGACAGCTGTCAGCAAAGAAGCAGAAGCTGTTACAGAATAACACGTCTCTCAGCTTCTTTCATTATTTACATTTTGTAACAATATTCTGTCATTTTGTTTTCATTTGAGATACAAGTCAGAGAAGTCAGAGAGCGGTAATTGACATGTCTCCCATTTGTTGTGTTTCATTCTGAATGAAATCCGTATGTAACTGATTTTCATTAACATTCGTATACGTTCAGACTCATTGTTTCTGTCATTCGGAAATTGGGATGCATCTGAATGTCTGAATTTACAGGAATTCATATGAATTTAAATTAGAAACGAAACAAATCACACATGTCTACTTTTTAATTAAGATAAATTGATACACATCCAGATAGAGCCATTCTTCTTCTGGATCACTACTATAAGAGGAAAATATGGGCTTCTTGACTCTGATGGTCCCATTTCTCTTTAGATCTAGTCTCTAGTCTACTCTCAGGTCTTCCAGGTCTCCTAACAGAATCTGCCGTAACCTCTCTCCGAAGGACTTGTCTTCCTGCAGGCGTGCTGTGCACTCTTTGCACACCCTACATTGAACTTGTTCTTGGAGGATAACTCTCACCATCTCAGGAGCTAGGAATGGAGACTGTCCTCCTATTTGGGTGATATTGCAGTATTTGCTGGGTAGAAGTGTTCTGCAGGGATCTCATCCTTGGAGCCCTTCATCGAAATGGAAGCTAAGATGGGGGTAGCTGGGTTCACCTGGCCAAGCAATATTCAGGCCTGTAACTTTATTGGGGAGTCAGTGGTGTTGTGGACGCCGATAGGGCTCCTCCTCGAGCGCCTTTCACAGCATTCTCATATTAATCAACTCTATCCCAGGGATTTTCTCTAATAAACCATAAGGTCCTGGCCAGTCCCAGCTCAACTTGACTGAGGCTTGGAAGGTTCTAGAGCTTTCTCTGTCTTCTCCAGGCCCCATAATCTTCCCACTGCCTCTGCTGGGGCCTTACGTTCTTGGATGATCCACTGGTACACCACCCTAGCAAGGAATGCATACCTTCTGATGTAGGATCAGTTTTAGAGACAATGGGAGCTAGCAGTCATCTCACTAGATCTCCGTTTGTCCCCATTATCAAAGAGTCAAAGGTCTCAGGGTGTCTGACGACTTGGAGGTCAAATGACAGCTTGAATTGTAGATAAGCATACTTCTTTGCTCTGATGCTGCTGTTGTTTAAATGTTTAAATTTTCATAGGGCCAGATGCCTCAGGTACATATCATCAAAGTCCTAGTATAGAAGAGTCACTTGTGCACACAAATCACCCAAGTGGAGGAGAGCCCCTTACCAGGGGCTTCTAATTTTCCTGAAGTCTTTGCAGGCAGTAGCTCCTGAAATGCTTTTAACATCTTGTTCACTGTGATTTTAAGTGTTCAACCACTTTATAACCATAACATATTTTACTGGCCATTTGCCCAGAGGTATATGATTTCACTTCTCCTGATAACTTCCTTTCTGAGGCCATCAGTGAAGAATTGCTGCAATCCTGCTTGAGATTCTACCACCTGTACCACTGTCCTATGCGTCTCCAACTGAACCTTCACTACTTGGGTCAGTAAATTTTACAACCCAGTGGTTCCAGTTATGTCTACCGATCTGTTTGCTAATCCTATATTTTTTAGAGGGCGGATACTATTGCTTGTAGCTTATTATTGTTTTGCACAATACATTCATATATCTCTTCTTTTCCTTGTATGTAAATTGCACTTGAATTTCTACTTATATAAAGATTATATATATTTTAAAAAATTGCACCTCAGAACCAGATTGCACCTGATGCAGATCCACAGAATCAATGAAGCAGAAGCAGGGAGATCCTTGCACTGCAGGCCATCAGGTACAGCTTTTTCTCCAGCAAGGAGAACATTGAGTAGATCAATAGTGACGTCACCAAATCTCACTTCAAATCCCATGACATGGTCAGAGGCAGCAGTGCTTTAGATGATCTCACACCAGGTTTAGTAACAGGTTCATGGACATCCTCCTTCGGAAACATCTCTCCCACTTGGGTGTAATAGGACAGGATCTTTTCCTTTTTTGGAGCAGGTTTTGCAGCAGCAGTAATATCCTGGTTCTTCTCCTCCAACCAAGTTTCCTCTTCCCTAACTTCTTTCACCAATTTGCTATTTTGTGCACTTGAGTCTGAGCAACTGTGGCTCCCGTGCAGGGAAATACACCTGAGTTTACATTGTAAAGCCCCTACAATGAACCCTTAAAGTTGTGACCCCTTCAATATGTTTTGATATGCAGCTGTAATCTCACAAATTTCAAGTGTTCCAATGTACAGTTGTGATGTCAATACAAATGTATAATATAACTGCGATGTGAAAACTGCCGTGCCAGCATTTATTTTCTTTTATATTAAGGAAAACATCTGCATGACATCTTGTATTTCCTCAGATTTCGCATGCCATAAGTGTATCTTTCAAAGTTAGACTGTCAGATTTAAACTCACCAAAATGAGAAGCCTGTGCTGTCATACAAGTGTGCTCCTGTGAAGATTCATCCTTGACATGTGACAGATCTGCTGGAGACCTCATAACCCAGCGGGGGGAATCATTAACGAGCTCCAGTAATTAAACAAACTAATAAACACGGAAGAGAAATTTACAAATGTGAACGAAAAGTTATTTATTGTAACCCAATAGTGCATGACAGTGAGAAAAAATAATGATATTTTCTTATAATAAGATTAATTTATGAGAATAACAGATAATTGTAGCTGTGTGCAGTAACTGAATTGATTTTGTTAGGCTATATTTAAAGTGAAGCTTTTAGTAACCTTACAGGTCTGCAGAAATAAATTGCTGACATGACACAATAAAATTAATATTACAATGTATTAATTACATTTTCATATTATTTTTGAAATATTTTCAAATGTTTAATATTATTTTTTTTTAAATGTTGTATTAAAAAGCAGCTCTGGGCAATGACTTTGCCTAGGGTGAGATGATGCCATCGGTCTGCTGCAGGCAGGTGAAAGCATTAACTCAGTTTTCTTTCTCTTATCGTTTAGACAGCAACGTTGCAACTTTGTAGCATATCACAAGGTGAGAGGTTGCAGCAGGGGCTGATCTGTGTCAGACATATGTGATCACAGCCAAGACTGGCACAACCATCATGAAGTATTGGATTGTGTCACCTCTAAGCCAGCATCCTAGACCAGGACAAGGCTATGTGGCTGAGCGTGTTTCCAAAATTGCTAGTTACCTGTCTCTCTGGCTTCTATAGTTTCTGAATCACTGACGTAGATGAAGTATGTAGCAAGTAAAGTCAGACTGAAATCATAATTGTTTATTCTCTTGTTTCAGGTCAGTGACTCGGTTATAATTTGTCTGACAGCCGCAGGATTCCTTTGCAGATCGCAGATCTCTTGAGTTGTCTTGTGTTTGAACTTCATGCTTAAAAGGAGAACTATGAGGTGAGTGCTTTTCACTCACCTCATAGTTCTCGCGGTATACTGAGCTTAGGGTAACGGGAGGATGCTAGTTTGCAGCTCGCGGTATACTGAGCTTAGGGTAACGGGAGGACGCTAGTTTGTGTCCTCCCGTTACCCTAAGGAGAACTATGGGGAAAAACACTGACCCCATAGTTCTCCTTTAAAGAAGCATTCTGTTATATTGGATAAGCAATCCAAAAAAGGAATACCTCCACACACCAACATCCAACACCTCCAAACAGCTTTATTGATCTAGACTAACAAAACATAACCCAATTCTGGATCCTCCCACTCTGACGTGTTTCACCCAACACCAGGGTGGGGCCCTGACCTATGGAAGGCAAGTAAAGGGCAATGGACTAATCACCTGTATTGCCTGTGGTCTCCCTGCAGCTAATCTTTCCCCATCACTGACTTACCAAGACTTGACTTTGTTTTATAAGGTCAGAGCTGCCCCCAAGTTATTTGGCACCAGAATCTTCAAGCAGCATCTGGAGAGATGGCGGAATCACAGAATGAATGAAGCAGAAGCAGGGAGATCCTTGCACTGCAGATCATCAGGTACAGCTTTCTCTCCAGCAAGGAGAACATTAAGCAGATCAGTAATGTCGTCACCAAATCTCACTTCTAATCCCATGACATGAGCAGTCAGAGGCAGCAGTGCTTTAGATGATCTCACACTGCAGATATACAGCAATGAAGCTCAAGGCATATAAATGCAAAGGGCCAGTGACAAGCACTGATATGTGTAAGAGGAATTCAATATAAAAAGGTAAATCTTTGGAGGTTCAGATTAGGCAAATTTCATATTTACGGATGCCCCTATGACATATATAGATGTCCCATATAACCTATAATATATATATATTAGGGCTGCGGAAATTAACGATTAATCCTTCGATTAATCGTTAATTTTTTTGATCGATCAAAATTATTTTGATCGGAACTCACCTTTCCGCCAGCTTCCGGGTCTTCCGGGAGTTCCTCGGAGATACGGTGACATCACGGACATCGACGTCACCGGACTCCTCCCCCTTCCCCTAGTGGCTGTGTCGGCTAATGAAGGGAAGGGGGGAGGAGTCCGGTGTCGTCGATGTCCGTGACGTCCCCGGACTCCTCCCCCCTTCCCTTCGTTAGCCGACTTAGCCACCTCGGCAGCAGCCGCTGCGGCAGTGGCCACCCCCTCGATCTCTAACACCACCGATTCAACCACAGCATACAGCATCACAGCAACCACAGCAACCACAGCAACCACAGCAGTACCACAGCATCCAGCTCAACCTTTCAAAAAGGTAAGGCATTACAAAAAAAAAAGAGAACGGTGCCCACCCTAGTGCAGATGGTTCTTTATTGTTTAAAAATAGCAAAATAGAGTGCAAAGGTATTCACAATGGTAGATCGATTAGAAGCCTAAATAAGTAGTTCAAGGATACATCAGTTTACAAACTTCAATCAGCCTGTGTGCCAATATGTGTGAATGGAGCTTTAGGCTTCATTTACATGGGTGACAGGTTCTACCACCCTTTGAAAAGTGATCCGCAGTGGATCCCAGTGGTTCCCTGATCCCAGCCCAGTGTTTAGGATATGGTACTGCTGTCTCTAGAATTTTTTTTATCCCAAGGGGGATTTTTCATGGAACTACAGTGCAGTGGTCCCATTAACTTCTATGGTCACCTTTGGGAGACGGCACACAGGGCCGTCCCTATAATGGGGTAGGCTGTTGCTCTTTGGGTCACATGGGGGGGACGGCAGACAAAGCAACATGACTGCTCTGCTGCACAATGTTTGCAGTGTGTCTACCGCTGCCTTTCCGGCCAGAGCATCCCAGGTTGCTAAGAGCCAGGTGTGGAGACGTGTAAGGGCACAGCTTCTCACGTGGCTCCTAGCAACCTGGGATGCTCTGGCCAGCGCCCTGCCCAGCTCCTGGTAACCAGCAAAGTCACTGGTTGCAAGGAGCTGGGCAGGATGCCGGCCAGAGCTGTAGGCAGAGCTGGGCAGGGATAAGATGCAGAGGCCACATTCCCCACCCCCCGGTTAGCGTGCACCAGTAGTACCCCTCCCAGTGAAAAAACTAGGGATGCCCCTGTCAGCTCTGCTTGCCAAATGTGACATGCTGTATAATTGTAGCTGCACTACAAAGCATCACAGCTGCAGCAATGTATACAGCACTGTTCACCCGCAAAGCTAGCATTGCAGCGATCTGCTGGGGAATGGTAAAACTGCACATCAACTGCTTGATTTCACCGCCCCTCGGCCACCTGTGTAAATGAGGCCTTACCGAAAATATACTTTTCATGCATGGAAGAATTAAAAGTATAAGACCTGTGTGTTCACTCTCTAGCATGTTGAATTAGAGCATAGAGTAGAAAAAAAGAATTGATCCCATAACGCAACATGGGTTCTGCTGTGTGTGAGCCACATTATCACTGACCATAATGATAAAGATAATCTGACACTGGACTGCGAGAAGTATTAGGAAGAAAGGAGGTAAAAATGTTAGCTGGATATATTTGGTATTTAATTTCTCATTGTCGTGCAGACTCTGAAATTTCACAGCTACGAGTTGAATTTCTAGACCAAAATATTTTTAGTTCGATTCTTTCCAGTGTTCTCTGAACTTTGAAAAAAGAGCCGATAATTTACAGCTGGTTCAGTAAACGAGAAGTGCTGCCTTTAAATCTTCAGTCAGCGCATTGTCTGCAGCCTCTAGCAGGTAAATTAAATTGGCGTACAGTATGTTCCATCTCTGTGGCAGTTCAATGTTCAATATAGAAAGTTTAATTATTTATTTGTTACTTTCTTATATAGCTGTGACTTATTTACAGATATTTACTGAGAATTCAATGATTTTCTTGAGTTTGTGTTGCTGCAGAACTTATTATAGAATCTACACTGTTCAATCATTTCTATTGTGATCTGACAATTAGAAAGTGATTCCAAATTCTGATCATTTAGATTAAAGGCACTTAGGCCCTATTTACACCATGTTCAATGCATATCAATGCAGAGATATCTGAAAATGAATGGGTGTGAATGTGAGTGTTCACACCATTGCATTGCACTGACATGAGCTGCCCTGCACTGAAAAAAAGTAGAGTAGGCTCTACTTTTTTTCAGCGCAATGCAGCGTGTGTTTACTGCATGTCAATGTGTAGTGCTCACCCCCCGAAGGAGCAGCCAGAATAACTCGGGTCATCACTAGCCTGTCTAGGGGTTTAGGTCCTCAGCTGCTCTATAAGCATTTAACCGCCCTCTTCTAGAGCCCACAAAGCTGATATCCACGCCAAATGTATAATGCTGAAGAACTTTTATTAACACCTTCACACTGAGAGAGGTTATAGGGATCCTAGACATCCAGGGTAGTACAGACATAGACTCCAGACTCACCAGTCCCTTTAGCAATTCAATGTAGATCCATTCCTAGCACAGTGGAAAGGAATTTGAGTAGCAGATGAGTAGGGATGAGGACAGATCTTTAACAGAAGAGACACCAGCCATGCTCCTGAGGTCCGCTATGTTCCGGGTACCTCCAGCAGCCATCAGCTTTCCTTGTTCTTCTCCTCTGACAACTGCAGAGACCTCCTCCATACTTGAAGCCTAAGGAAACATTTCCTGCACTCCAGCATCCCCACCCCCAGTCCTCAGGCCTAGCCTGGGGGTTGGCTGGACAACACCCCAACCTGGACTAATCCATGGCTGGGGCCCGAACATAGCACATGGCAATTCCTTCGAGTCTATAAGCATTTTCCCAGCATGCAACACTGTTTGAGAGAGCCCCAGTGATTGGCTGCTGAACTGCACACACACTCACAGTGTCCCCCATTGGCTGTCCCTACAGCAGAGTCACACTCCACCCAGGTAGTTACAATCAATGCTAGAACACCTGGAATTAACTAGATAAATGCCAACTATACTTCAGCCAGACTGTCTACAGCTCTGGAAATAACTAAATTTCTAGTAACCACCTCACAAAAGGTGATGGGGCTACAAATGCAATGCAACACACATCAATGGAAGGCAAAACCAACACCTTTTATAACTTAGTAGAAAAATCAAATACCCCCCCCCCCCCCGCCTTCTAAAAAAAAAAAAATAACCCACAAAAAATGCTGAA
>NW_017306750.1:114635-118216 GCF_000935625.1 Nanorana parkeri | reverse complement strand
AAACATGTCAACACACTTGCATTGACTTAGGTCCAACGCACACATTGTGGTGTGAATGCACCCTTAGGGGTTAATTTATACAAGTTCTAGCGTCCCTGGATGGCAGCAACACTCAGCAGTGGCATCTAGGGGTGCTAGTGCTCAGTAAACAGCATCTGCAGGGGCGGATTTTTATAAATAAACCCCATTAAGTGACCCTGCCACATAAGTCACATGTATAAAGCTAACACATAACTGCAAACAAGGGAGGGAATACTTACCTTTCCTGTTAAATTCTGCTTCATTTATGAGAAATGGTTCCCCTAAGTCCACTGGGAAATGGACACTTCCAGGCAGGGGCATCCCTTGTCTTTTCAACCTCTTGAGGCATCCCATCCAGCTCCTGACCAGTGATGACCAGTTGCTAAGAGCTGGCGGGGAGATGTGTATGGCCTTTACACACCTCCCTACCCGGCTCATAGGGCTCATAGCAACCTGGGGCACTCTGGCTGGAAAGGGGGCAGCAGGCACACTGCAAACATTGTGCAGCAGAGCAGCCATGCCTCTCTGTCTACTGTTCCCCCATGTAACCCAAAGAGATGCCACCTTAGGCAACAGCCTAAGGGCTTGTTCACAACCAATGCGGTGCGTTCCAGAGCGGTAGCAGCTGGAATGCACCGCAATCCCTCACAAAACTTCCCCCTGCATTCTGGGGCGGGAGGGGACGTGGTGGTGCATTGAATTCATTGGCACCGCTTCCACCAATCCCCCCCAGCCCATAGTGGGATTGGACGCTTGGCAAAACCTTGCCTGCGTTCCGTTCCACTGCAAACGCAAAAAATATGGCTTGCTCAGGCTGACTAATTATGACTAATTATAGGGATGGCCTTGCTTCCAGGAGTCATGTGTCCTTCTGCAGTGGTCAGTGGTTCCTCCTGCTGACCGTAACATCACTACAAGAGACAGCAATGACATGGAGGTCAACATGAGGACCCAATGGGCACTGCATGGGCTCAAGAGATAGACAGCCCGGAAGTGTTGGTTTGCCAGCAGACTTCAGAAACCACTTCCCATGAATAGACTGATCAGTGGCATGCTAGCATGAAAGGTAAGTATTGCCTCTCTTATTTACTGGTAGTGATTACTCTGTACATCTTATTTATACGACAGGGTCACTTTATTTTCATTTTCGTACTCATGTAATAAAAGGTGCTTTTGACCTGCATTTTAAACATACCTTAATAGGACATGCTGCTTCTGAAGAAATACAATTTAAAGCAGGTTATGGCAACCTCTGAATTGTCATCTACACAACTCTATTGAATTCATAAAAAATTTGCTGACCTGCATGAATGTGCATTTCAAATGCAAGTTAAATGCAGGAAAATTGCACTTATATACGTGATCTCCAACACTGTTGTTCTAAGACAGATCAGATCTGACCCTTAGACTTGCCTTAAGAGAGGAGCAGCGAGGCACTGTCATTGTGAAGCTCTACGAAGCAGCAAGCCAATCTTGGGTATGTATTGAGCAATTTTCCCTGCCCCCATGTGCTCACATACTTACCAATTGCCCATCAAAAGAAAAATATTAGCATTTCAATAAACCTATTTGTAGTAAGTGGATCACGTTGACACACATAGACACATAGACACATAGGCACCATAGAGGTGCCTCCACATACACTGAGTTATCATCTAACACGCCATAAGAGTCCATAACCCAGTATGCTCTATTATGCAATTGCCAACTAAAGGTGCCCATACACTGTTCGATTTTCAGCCGTTTTTTGAGGAACCGGACAAAATTCGCACAGTGGGTGCTGCTGTCGGCACCTATCGATCGGCATCCCTCGATCAGCTGACCGAAAAAGCCAGTCGAAAAATCTTCAATCCCATCAGAGTCGGCAGCCAATGAGCTGCCCGCTCTGGTCGAGTATTCTGAAAGGTGTCGGTGACAACAGTGGGATTCCACGATCGACAAGATGTTAGTGTTGATGGAGGAATCGGATCTGTTTTTTTTCATTCAGCCCGCAGGTTGAACATAAAAAATAGATCAGTGTATGGCCAGCTTTAATGAACTGAAGTTGAATTGAACTCCTTCCTGCCTGATTATTGGAATGTAATTTTGCTTATAACAGTAATGGAGCCTTAGTCCTTGTAGAACTTATGTACCTAATGAGTAAGCACTAAACTAGCACAATGCTTCAAGGTTGCTGTTTGATGCCAATGTATGCATCTCATTTGAATAAACCTCCATTGATTATCATCACCAAGGACTCATTGGGGGGAATTTATCAAAACTGGAGCAAACAGAATCTGGAGCAGTTGCTCATAGCAACCAATCAGCATCTCTCTTCAGTTTGCTCAGTTGAGATTTGAAAATGAGAGATAGAAGCTGATTGGCTGCCCTGCAAATCTGCTCCAGATTTTATCTGCTCCAGTTTTGATAAATTCCCCTCATTGTATTGTATCTTTTTGCTGTAACCAAGTTAGGTCCAGCGACCAGTGGTGTCTGTTGCAGTTAGTAAGACTTGTGGCCAGTTTTATCTTGCAGCAGCAGATATCATTATAAGTACAGTCCAGAAAGTAGATGGTGACTCCGGATGATGCCTAAACAAAGATGGCTCCATCCTTTGGCAGACAAGAGCAGATGAAGGCATGGTACTGTGATCTCTGTGAGAGGTAACGCATACCTGGAAGTGTTACAATGACACAGTATTTAGCATGCATTAAAAATAAATCTAATGTCAAGTGTGCTTTAAGCAAAGCAGAACTCCTGGTGCATCATGGGAGCGGTTTTTTAAATTCTGTTTCGATTTGTTCTGGTTCAACATGCTGGAAGAGCTGCTGCACACAGGTTCATCATTTTTTTTTTTTAACAGGTAAAGTTTTTATTGAATTTTCATACATAAAACAATCACAGTAAGACAATGACAATTACAGATTAAGTGGCAAGCCCGGATCCAGTCTCAGGGGAGAGCCACCCAGTGGGAGCAACAGGGACTTCCCCCAATTCACCCGGAGACCCGAAAAGACTCCGAATGTGTCCAAAATCCCCAAGGCCGCCCCCAATGAGGGTCCCGCGTCATGTAGGTAGAGGATCGCGTCGTCAGCGTAGAGGGAGACCTTCTCCACCAACCTTCCCACCGCAAGGCCCCCTACCTGGGCCGAGGCACGGAGCCGGATAGCCATGGGCTCCATCGCCAGGACAAAAAGTCCAGGCGAGAGAGGGCACCCCTATCTCGTGCCCCGACCCAGGCCAAAAGGAGCCGACAGCATGTTATTAATGCGCACTCTAGCGGTGGGGGAGGAGTATAGCATCTGAATCCAGGCCACAAAGCGATCCCCAAAACCAAACTTCCGAATCAGATAGGGCCATTCGACGGAGTCAAATGTCTTTTCTACATCAAGGGAGGCAATCGCCTCCTGTCCCTCCGTGTTGCGCAGTCTATCTACGTTAGTAAAGAGTGTTCGTAAGTTAACATCTGTTCCCCTCCCAGGCATGAAGCCCGTTTGGTCACCATGGATTAATAAGGAGATAACAGCATTAAGTCTGTTAGCCAGCATACGGGTGAGGATCTTCAAATCCACATTTAACAA
>NW_017306750.1:92394-114355 GCF_000935625.1 Nanorana parkeri | reverse complement strand
AGGCGAAGCGGGCAGTAATTCCCACAGGGTCCGTCACAGCCGACCCATCCGGGTTCAGCACCCTGGAGACACTGCACGCCCCCCCCCCTCCCGCACCAACCAGGCCAACATTCTACCGTTCCGTTCGCCTTCCGCAAATATTCTCTGTGACTGGTACAATAAGCACCTGCGGGCAGCATCCGTAAGCGTCAAGTTAAGGTCTCTGTGCACACTTTAACAGCGGCTAGAAATCTCAGGTCTTGGGCAGATGTTCGACCCATTTGCAGGCCTCCTCCGGATCAGTAAAGAAGCGAGCAGCCTCCCCATCCTGCACCCGCAAGCGCGCCGGGAAGAGCATGCTGTATCTGATCCCCTTGGTTCTTAGGGCAGCCTTAGCAGAGTCAAAGGACTTACGTTGCTGCTGGGTCTCTAATGAGTAATCCGGGAAAATAAGCAGCTTGCTATTTTCGTATTTGAGCTCTCCCAGCACTCTAGCCTCTCGCAGGATAGCATCACGGTCCCGATAGTTCAGGAGCTTGAAAATAAAAGTGCGCGGGGGAGCTCCCGGGGGGCCTCGGATATAAGGCATGCGATGGGCCCGCTCAACTGCGAAGAAGGCTGTAAGCTGGGCCTTAGGGAGCAAAGATCGAATCAGGGACTCAGCAAAGGTGAGTGGATCCTGTCCCTCCATACCCTCCGGCAGACCCAACACCCGGAGATTACTGCGCCGGTTGTGGTTCTCCGCGTCCACGGCCCGGGACTCCAGTGCCTTAACTTTAGTCTGCAGGATGCGTAGAGTCGCCGTGTGGGGCCCGACAACATCCTCCACCTCACCCACTCTACCTTCCACCGCCGCCACCCGGTCCCGAAAGCTGTCCAAGTCTCTCCGGAGCAGACCGACATCCGACTGCAGGTGATCAATCTTGGCCGTCAGCGCACTCTGGCACCCCGAGATCGCCGCCATCACCGCTGTGAATTGGGCAGGCCCCGACAAGGCCTCCTCCGGAGCTTCCGGCTGGGCCGCCATTCTGGCGCGCGGCTGTTTCAGTCTGCGGGCCGGCTGAGACTGAGTGGTAGTAGGGCGGCTCGTAGATGACCTCCGGCGCCCCCGAGACATACCCCCGGGATCAGGGCTTGATCTGGGTGTAATCCACCGACCACTTGAGTGCTCCACGGGGCCTAGGAAAACAGGATAGTAGGATAGGTGGCGGAGCACAGTTACTACACGTGTGCTCCGGTCGCCATCTTGGACACGCCAGGTTCATCATTTTTTATGTAACACTTGTGTGACTTTTATATTCATGCAGGTTATTTAGCTTCCTGTGACCAATTTACATGCATAGTATCTCTTCTATAAAATGTGAAGCCCAGCTGAACATGCATCACAAAGTCGTAGAGTTTATTTTCTTTAGAAAGCAGCCACAGCTTGAAAAGCCTGTACCCTGCCAGCTGGTTGCAGAGAAGGACTCTTGTTCTCTGGGTGGAAGCAGTGGTTTCTCCGCAGAGGCCCAAGGTCATCCCTGCTAAGTCAGAACTAGAAGTCTCCAAACAGCATGAGATTTGCTGATTGCATAGTTGTAGGTCTGACTCAGCAGGGGGCATGTCAGACCTCTGCAGGGAGACCACTGCTCTACAGCAGCCTTTCTCAACCAGGGTGCCGTGGCACCCTGGTGTGCCTTTTGGCTCTCTCAGGGGTGCCTCAATATTTTGTGGTAGTGGGAATGTGAGAGTGAAGGGGGAATGAAGACTGAAGTGAAGGGGGCTCCTGATGTGAAAGGGTGACTCCGATATGAAAGTGGGGCTTCTGATGTGAAAGGGGGTGTCCAAGTGCAAAGGGTGACTCTGATGTGAAAGGGGGGATCTTAGTTTGAAGTTTCACTCCGAAGTGAAGGAGGATTTTCTGTGTGTGGTCCCCCCATTTTAGACTGAGCAAGGGGGGGGGGGACACACTCTAATATGAAAGAGGGCTCCTGATGTGAAGTGGGTCTACTAGTATGATGGGGGAACTCAAATGTGAAAGGGGAGGAGACTCTGATATGAAAGTGGGGCTTCTGATGTGAAGGGGGGCTACTAATGTAAAGGGGGAAGGAGAATCTGATATAAAAGAGGACTCCTGATGTGAAGGGGGTCTACTAATATATAGGGGAACTCTGAAAAGGAGGAGACTCTGAAATGAAAGAGGGGCATGAAGGGGGGCTACTAATGTAAAGGGGGAATTCTGGTATAAAAAGAAGGGGGGGGGGACTCTGATATGAAATAGGAGATTCTGATGTGAAGGGGGCTACTAATGCAAAGAGTAACTCTGATGTGAAAGGAAGTGAGGCAAATCTTACATTTGAAGGGGCACTTCGATGTGAATGGGTAAGCCCATTTTTTTGTGTCTTCTTGCATGGGGTCCCCTTTAAAATTTATGCCATTTTAGACTGCGGTTCCTCGAGATTTTGCACACGTCCAAAGGGTGCTGTGACTAAAAAAGGTTGAGAAACACTGCTCTACAGCATGCTGGCAGGGCGCAGGCTTTTCTACTCTAAAGAAATCAAACTAGAAGACTTTGCACACCTTTTATGTTGATGTCTTTAGCTAAATTAACCTGAAAATTCAATTGGGCATTACAAAAATGAAAGAGGTTGTGTTCATTTTAGTCTGTAAGCCTTTAGCGTTATTAAGATGAAAGTGTAGATGACATTATAGAGGTCCCTTTTGTTAGCGTTGACGTGTAATACTTTTACAAGCTCTCCTGTCACCCATCTCCAACTGCTTTCTTTTTTTCTATATTGAAATAAAAATAATTACCGTCTGATGGGAACAAAGCAGAATGCCACAGTTCACCAAATACATCTTGTTGTTTGGAGAGGGCCGCGTGTAAGCGGTAATAAAGATAGGGCTTGTTGTATTAAAATGAAGGTCACCCTCTTATAGTAGGCATGATTACTCCGGCCGCCCTTTACATTGTAAATGTATAAACAATTGTGAATTCAGATGAGATCCCAGGATAAGGACGCAGAAGCAGACGGTAAACAGCGAGAGATGAATCGAGTCCCCCGGGGGGGTGCTCGCAATCTCCGTTAACTTGGTTGGAATATCGCACATGAATCATTATACCATCATAAGCCTTTTATATTTATTTTGTAATTTTGGCTACGTTAACTTTCACTGTTAATGGAATTCTTTGGAGAGCCCGTCGTTATTGCTTTCTCGGTTTAATAACAAAAGAAAACGGCATATTTCATTTAAAATGATGACTTTGGTGGATTGTTTTCTAGGTGGAATGAGATGGGAGTATTTCATACGTTCACTTTGAAGTATCAGATCCCTGCAAATGGCGAGAGCTCCGCTAAGCACTATTTGTGTCTAAATTGCGAGTCTAAAACAGAGATGAAAAAATGCTTCCCTATGACCCAGCAATGCATAAAGCCATTATCAGTCACACTGATGCAAAAAAACAAAAAACAAAGGGCACAGATACGGCCTAGCATGCACTTACTCTCGGGGGTGAGTTCAGGCAATAAAATAGGGTTGACACCACCCATTATTGTCAGTCTACAATAAGAAGCTGAGTGCATTTTTGAAGATCAACAGCTATTTTTTGTACTTGCTGGGTCTTTAAAGGAATAAACATGGGGCAAAGTGCATGTATTGCAGAGGTGTACTATATATGTTTTTTTTTTTCATTTTATCCTTATACACTTTAAAGTAGGGATGTTCTGATACCAGTTCAGATACCAGTGCCGATACTTGCCATTTTCACGAGAACTACCATGGTTGCAGTGGTTGCGGCTGCGACCAGACAATGGCGCTCCACCACTGTCCTGAAATTATTAGTCTGTATTTTTTAGAAAAACTGTCACATGACACGAAAGAAAAATGTATCAGTACTTGGTATCTATTATTACTTGGTACTTGTACTTGGTCTGGAAAAATGGTATTTGTGCATCCCTAATATATACATATACACAGTGGCGTCCCGGGGGTGGAGACCGGGTGACACCCCGCAGTGACGTCATCGCGCATGCGCACTGGTCTTTTTGACGCCTGCCGGCGGCCATCTTGGTGATGGACACCGGCAGAGAGAGGAGGGGACGTTCCTCCTCTCTCCTGACACTGTCGGGCTCTCGGTCCATGACCGAGTGCCCGACATTTCATCGGGGGAGAAACCCCCCCAATGGCGGCACACGGGTGCGGGCCGCACCCCCCTTGTGACGCCACTGCATATACAGTATATAAAACAAATCATGCATTAAAACAGGGGTGCACAAATCCCAGGAGCCCCGTAGCCAATGCTCCCTAAAAATGACAGCTGCCTCACACCTTTTGAGTTTTTCTCTAGTCTAGTCTTGGAGCTGGAAAAGTCTCTGTATAGTGGCGGAACTACCATGGTCGCAGAGGTGCGGCTTCGGCCGGGCCCTGGAGTTCCGCCACTTGGAGGGGGCCCAGTACAGGAGGAAGGAGCCCCTGGTAACCGCTGATTACCACGATATTTATTATCCCGGTAACCTCTAATGTCAGTACCCGGACCTCTTCCTCCTGTCCTGGGTCCTACAAGCTTCACGCTGCTCCCCTCACCTTGTTCCGGGCGTGAAGTATGATCCAGCCGGCGCAGCAGCCAATGAGTGGCAGCGGTGTTATCCCCGACCCCTCATCACACAGAACTGCTGCCGAATAGAGAGCTGCTGCAGACATGAAGGGGGAGATAGGGACCTGGAGTGTTTTTTTTTTTTCATAGATTCTTGCATCGGGGCCCTGAGGTCACTAGTTACGCCTCTGTCTCTGTACCTGTACTTGTGCCAAGTAGGCATCCCTACTTTAAGGGAAATATTAAAGCTGAACTCTGGCCAAAAACTATGTGGAGATTTGTACAATAAAATAAATACCACTGATGACATGTGCCCAACCTGTGACTTCTGCAGCATTTGTTAAATCTCTTATTTTCATTCAGCCGTACTCTTCTATTGGGGCTGAAGATTTCCAGGTCTGGCTGTATTACGCTAATCACAGTGGGCCGCTCGCTGTACCCCATTCTCCTTTCGGAAAAATAATGCAAGGCGTTTTGTGATTGGAGGAGGTGCGCATGAATTTCACAATTTCCCCTCCTCAAATCACAGAACATCTTGCATTCCATGAAAAGAATGCAAGGCTTTTTCTGACTGGAATATGGGGTATAGTAAGTGACCCACTATGATCAGTGTAATACGACCTGGAACATTATAGGCCTGTTCACACGACGTCCGTTTTCTGTGCTGACCTGATCCGTACGCTACTGCACTAAAAATGCATCCCAATGTATCCCTATGTGTTTTATGGGCTACAGTTCTCACGTGCGCAGTCTGTTCAGGTTACAACAGAAAGATACTGCATGTCACATTTTGTACGGTCAGGAAACGGTCCGGAAACGCAAAACGCGTCAAAAAACATCACTTCCTGTTCATTCAGACATAGCAATTGATACTATCTCTACAGTTTTTTTTTAGTTTTTTTTTAGCATTAACGTTTATTGAGGAAAAATGAATGCAATTACATGACACAAACATTTAATGAAACATGAAATTGGCGGGAATGACACTAAGATAAGATGCAGAGAGCACATGAGTTATGAGATCCCAGTAGTGTAATAACCATCAAATGCATATAAAATATATATAGTTAGGGCGATATTTAGTGTCATTGAGTTATAAGTAAAAAGAAGAAGACCGCGAAAGTCAAAGTTTAAATTAGGAAATGGAAAAGTAATACAATTTCAACAAGAAAATACCTCATGTATCATAATACTGTGGAGGCTATATGGAACCAGAACATTAGAAGTACGCCTATATCTCAAATGTGTTCTCACAAGTCTTTGAGGAATTGTTAGGAAAAAGTGAGGAGGTAAAAGGTCTAAGATAGAGGAATAGCAAATAGAGGAAGAGATCTAGTCAAAAACGCAATGCACTGCAGCTAACATACTGACAGCCCCACTCCAGCAAAAAAAAAAAAAAATATATATTTTTTTTTAACTGGAACGCATCAAAAAGGCAGCAAAACACATAGCAGCGCGTCTGCAGATCCGCACCTGATACGCACCTGATCAGGACCTGAAACTCATGTGAACAGGCCCTAAATCTTTAGCGCCGGGCGTTCAGTGCTGACAAGAGAGTGCGGGCTGAATGAAAGTAAGGGATTTAACAAACGCTGCAGCAGCCAGAGATGGGACACACTTTGTCAGTGGTAATTTATTTTTACTGTACAAATATATCAAAATAGTTTTTGGCCAGGCTTCAGCTTCAATGATAAATTCCAGGATGAGCAAATATTGTCTAAATACAAGAGTCATATGTATTCTTACTTGCATCTTGGTGCGCTTTGAGTATTTCTTCCAGATCTGTGCAGTAAAAATTTGCCTCTGTGCAGGAGCTTCCTGAAATAAAGACCGGTCACTGCTGCTCTCTCTTCTTCTGGACGGTGACTTGTCTTGTCTCTAACCCCCCCCCCATCCCCTGTAGTTTTTTTGCAGAGCATGTAGTGCGACAGGCCTCCCACAGCTGTGCTCTCTGTGCAGGCTATGTACAGTACAGGGATGGTGTCACTTCTACTTTAATTATAACTTTACTAAGGAATTAGGTGTGCACAAAGTGGATTTATATCCTTTGTGGCCAGTGTCGTCTCTTGCCTTTTTGCCGCCTGGGGCTGCTGGGGGGGGGGAAATGTTGTTGGTGGTTGAGTGACAACCTCCTCCCCACCCGACTCAGCATCCTGCCCAGCTTCTGTCAACCAGTGATGTAATTGGTTGCAAGGAGCTCAGTGGGACGCCGGGCTGAGCGACCCCTGGTTGCTAAGGGCTGAGCGGAGCTGCGCATGCGAGGGGACTAGTGTTTTTAGTGGTTGAGTGATGCCACCCTCCTCACCCGACTTGGTGTCCTTCCCAGGTCACTAGTTGCCATGAGCTCGGTGGGACGCTGGCCAGAATGTCGCAGGTTGCTAAGAAAGTTAGGGAAGTTGTGGGCGGCCCTTACCTATCTCACCATCCAGCTCTTAGAAACCTGGGATGCTCTGGCCGGAAAGGGGGCAGCAGGCACACTGCAAACATTTTGCAGCAGAGCAGCCATGCACCTCTGTCTGCCGCCTCCCCACATGACCCATAGAGAGGCAACAGCCTCAACCTGCATCATTAAAGGGACAGTCCTGTTTGTAGCTATTGAGGAATATATTTGCATTAAAGTTTTTGTGCCAGAAGGTCAGCTTTACAAAAACTACTCTTCTCGTTGAAGCAAATTGAGAAATCTCTCATCATGTGTCCCTTCAGACAAACCACCGGCCCATCGTGAACTTCCAGATTATAAGCGGTTGCCTGTCATTTTTCCAGAACGGGATGACATATCTGTCTTTTGTGAAAGCAGGTTAGCAGTGAACGCACGTCCTTCTGAATATATAACATAAAGCCATTTAAGGCGCTGTACGTCTGCACTCTTATAAATATCACCTCCCGGCAATAGATCAGGCTCAACTACAGCAGGTTTTATCCCTTTTAGAGGAAAGATTTTTGGCCATCAGGTCATTCAGAGAGACACGGCGCTGGCAGGTTCAATAAATATTTGTAGTGAAGATTCTAGATTGACTGGCAATTTCCTTTTATCCTTAGTAATTATGCAAGTATGAAATTCGAGTTCAATTATGCACGCTTCCAAAATCCTATTTCGGTTATAAACAGCCCGCTAATTTTACTTTTGTATGTCAGGAGACTCTTTCTAAACCGTGGATTATAGGAAAGTAAATTTTTCCACATGATGCTGTATATTATATTCCTTGTAGCGATCATTTCCCGGCATACAAAACAGCTTTTATTTTCCTAACCTGTGCAGAATTTCGCTCAATGGCTCAGCCTATCTTGTTACTATTTAATTCATTTTTATGTATCCTTTTCCCCCCAGAAACAAAGCATCATTATAGCTTTTGCTGATTACGTGTATAAAGCTAATCTATTTTACACCCTTTCTGCTGTCCTTCAAGTTGTATTAAACTCTCAAACTTTTTTTCAATATTGAACGCAAATTAAAATAATATATAGTGCATTCAGAAAGTATTCAGACCCCCTTCACTTTGAGAGCCGGGAGCAGTGAGCTGTCAGGAGGCTGAGTTCTACCCCCACACCGCCCCACTCAGCCTCCTATGACAGGCGGAGAGTCAGGATGGAGAGCAGGTTACAAGCACTCAGCGATCAGGTAATCGCTGAGTGTTTGTAAATAATTGCGGACATAGTGGGGGGAATTTATCACAGCTAAAGCAGACAAATTCTGGAGCAGTTGCCCATGGTAAACAATCAGCTTCTCTCTTCAGTTTGTTTAGTTAAGCTTTGAAAATGAAAGAAAGAAGCTGATTGGTAGCCACTCACATCTGCTCCAGATTTTCTCTGCTCCAGTTTTGATCAATCCCCATCTGAATGTTTACTTTGTCCCCAAATATGAATGAACAGGAAGTGCTCTACATCACTTCCTGTTCATTCAGACATACTAATTGATACTATCTCTACAGTTTTTTTTTAGCATTAACGTTTATTGAGGAAAAATAGATGCAATGACATGACACAAACATTTCACAAATTAAATTGGTGGGAATGACACTAAGATAAGATGCACAGAGCACATGAGTTATGAGATCCCAGTAGTGTAACAACCATCAAATGCATATAAAATATATATAGTTAGGGCGATATTTAGTGTCATTGAGTTATAAGTAAAAAGAAGAAGACCGCGAAAGTCAAAGTTTAAATTAGGAAATGGAAAAGTAATACAATTTCAACAAGAAAATACCTCATGTATCATAATACTGTGGAGGCTATATGGAACCAGAACATTAGAAGTACGCCTATATCTCAAATGTGTTCTCACAAGTCTTTGAGGAATTGTTAGGAAAAAGTGAGGAGGTAAAAGGTCTAAGATAGAGGAATAGCAAATAGAGGAAGACATCTAGTTCGAGGGAGGGTCCAGGAACAAGGATAATGAGGTATCAGCAGGCTAGAGGCATTGAAAGAAAGTAGATACCTATATAAATCATGGGTTGAATATAAGTACCATTGACTCATCACTGCGTATACAGTAGTAGCGAGAACAAACAATTCTAAATCAGTTTTATGGTTAATAAATCATTGTGTATAAACCCATTCCAATCTGTATTTTGGTATGTTGGTTAATGTGTTGGATATTCCTGTTATCTCTACAGTTTATGAATGGACAGGAGCACTCAGTATAGAGGTTTCCTATTCATTCATAACAGGGGATACAGATAAAGGATTTAGGACCTCAATCTTTTTTTCTATTATAAAAAGGAAATATCAGGGATCTGTTTTAGACCCCTGATATTTCCCCAAAGCCCCTGACAGTGAAGTAAAAAATAAATAAATAAATGGAAAAAAAAATATTTTGAAAATTTCAAAAAGATTGGAAAAGTAACTTCATTTTCGGTTTCGGCCTGACAAATTTTTTTTTGGTCTTGGTTTCGGTCTAAAAATTTAATTTCAGTGCATTTCTAATGTTACAGTATAACTAAAGACTGCATTCTTGTATTAACGTCCCTGGTGATATGATTTTTGCTTTTTTTTTTTCCTTTTTTCGTTCTATTTTTTTTTACCTTTTAAATTTCCCACCGGTTCCGCCCCCTGCGATGCGGACGATCACAAGGGACGGAAGACGGATGCCGGTATCGGTCGGAGGACACAGCGCGGCCCGAGGGACAAGGTAAGAGACACGCTGTGTATTCCCGAGTGTGGCTCAGGGTTACTGCTTATGGTACAGAAAATGAACCCCGAGCCACAGTCGGTAATACCTCCAAGTAACTTTTTGACTTTCCTGTCCCCCCACTCTTACCTGTCAGCACCGCTTGTCCCCGAAGTGATCCTCCATTCCCGAACTGATTGCGGGGGAGGATATTGAGGGCAGAGGAGTCATAGGCTCTTTCTGCCATCAGTCAAACTATTGGGCGGAGAGGAGGGGGCGTGGCCTGCCGCAGGGCTGTGTGTGTCTATGGACTCACGCAGCTACTGTGGGCATGGCTGGGAACGCCAGTTGCTTTGGGGACAGGAGGGAGAGCAATGCGTGGACCCACAAGAAAAAAAAAAGTTCTGCATAAATAAAGTTTCCCATTGATAACAAGATAATATAAAGATTATTTTTTATTTTATTTCATCCTGGGCACGGCGAGCTTCAGCATGACCCTCCCACCCGTTCCCTTCTTTCAACATCACACAGAGTATGCCCCCTTATTGGCATTACTATCCATCCGGACCATGGCACACCACAGGTCAGTATGTTGGTTACATCTTGCTTATATGGCAAGTGGACTCCGAACACAAATATATATATATAAAAATATATATCTATATATATATATACATATACACACAGTATATATTGCCAAACGTATTGGGACACCTGCTTTTACACGCACATGAACTTTAGTGGAATCTCAGTCTTAGTCCGTAGGGTTCAATATTGAGTTTGCCCACCCTCTGCAGCTATAACAGCTTCAACTATTCTGGGAAGGCGTCCACAAGGTTTAGGAGTGTGTCTATGGGAATGTTTGACCATTCTTCCAGAAGCGCATTTGGTACTGATGTTGGACAAGAAGGCCAGGCTTGCAGTCTCTGCTCTAATTCATCCGAAAGGTGTTCTATCGGATTGAGGTCCGGACTCTGTGCAGGCCAGTCAAATTCCTCCACCCCAAACTCGCTCATCCATGTCTTTTTGGACCTTGCTTTGTGCGCTGGTGCGCACTTATGTTGGAACAGGAGGGGGCCATTCCCAAACTGTTACCACAAAGTTGGGAGGATGAAATTTTCCAAAATGTCTTGGTATGCTGATGCATTAAGAGATCCCTTCACTGGAACTAAGGGGCCAAGCCCAACCCCTGAAAAATAACTCCACACCATAATCTCCCCTCCACCAAACTGTACACTTGGCACAATGCGGTCAGTCAAATACCGTTCTGTCAGGGTTGTACGGCTGGGCCGTGAGTGGAGCTCCTTGGCAGGGACAAAGAGTGCAAAAACGAGGTACACAGGGAAAATCCAAAAGCGTAGTCAGGTCCAAGTCCGGTTCGAGGCAGGCAGTGACGTTCAGAAGCGAGGAGGCAAGCCGAAGGGTCGATAACAGGGGTTCAGGCAAGGGTTCAGGAAGCAACAGGTTTACACCCAGGGAGCTGGCGATCACACAACAGAGGTAGAATAACTCAGCAATCAGCCAAGGCTCTGTCTGGTTTAAATACACAGGGAACCCAAGGACCACACCCTGGTTGCCGAGGCAACCAGGAAGCTTCCCTATCCAGGAGCCAATAGCAGGGCTGACTGGGCAGATGGTGTGTGCTGGGAACCTCCCCCAACCTGGCTAGCACCTGAAAGCACTAGCAGGCACGCTATGCTCGCGCCCTGTGCACGTTACGCTCGCGCCCTGTGCACGCTACGCTCGCGCCCCGTGCACACTATGTGCGCGCACCTGCCACACATTTCGTGCATGCGCGCCAGCAGCGCCAGGAGTCCTGCCAGGAGGAGGGGAACCCAGTGCCCTGCGCCACCGCTGGCGAGCCTGGTAAGGAGCAGCACCCCTGGTTCCCTGACACGTTCTCCTGGCAACTGCCAAACCCAGATACGTCCATCGGATTGCCAGACAAAGAAGCGTGATTCCTCACTCCAGAGAACATGCCTCGCCTTCTCTAGAGTCCAGTGACGGCGTGCTTTACACCACTACATCCAACGCTTTGCATTGCACTTGGTGATGTAAGGCTTGGATGCAGCTGCTCGGCCATGGAAACCCATTCCATGAATCTCTCTACGCACTGTTGTTGTGCCAATCTGAAGGCCACATGAATTTTGGAGGTCTGTAGCTATTGATTCTGCAGACAGTTGGCGACTTCTGCGCACTGTGCGCTTTAGCATGCCCTGACCCCGATCTGTCTTTTAATGTGGCCTACCACTTCGTGGCTGAGTTGCTGTTGTTCCCAGTTGCTTCCACTTTGTTATAATACCACTAACAGTTGACCGTGGAATATTTAGTAGCAAGGACATTTCATGGATGGACACAGGTGGCAACCTATACCGGTACCACGCTTGAATTCACTAAACTCCTGAGAGCGACCCATTCTTACACAAATGTTTGTAGAAGGAGGTGATTGGAAAACCTAATTCAGCGTCCCTGGTTACCAGCTAACCGGGGACACAGATCTCCAGACAGCAAACTCTCCCGGGCGCTTCGGGAGTCTCCCGCTCCTGGCCGCCAAGGAGAGACACACTGCTTTTTCTTTTTTTTCTCTTTATTCTGACATGGAGCCGTTTCAGAATAGAAAAATAAAAATTATAATAATTTTTGGCAATAGGAATGCATTGCTAGATTCCTATTGGCTATTCCAATTTGCATTAGCCAATAGCAAACTAGCATTGCACCCACCCTCTGCTGCAGTTCTCCATCAGGTCCACGACTACTGATTGACAGCAGCAGAGGGCGGGTACAATAGCTAGTTTGCTATTGGCTAAGAGTTTTTTTTTCTTTTTTTTGACGGCAGCTGAACCGCCGGCCAATAGAAAACAGTCACTGCTAGTCACTCCTCACAATCGTTTTCTATTTATTTTTTTCTACTTTTTAAACTATTTTTTCTGTTCTGCTCGGTACCACAGAGGGACCGAGCAGAACAGCCGAGCCGAATGCCGCTCAACAGCATTCGGCTATTCACTCACTGCTGTTCAGCATCTATAAGAATAGACCAAACAGCAGCGAGTAGCCTGCCGGAGGTTCGGCTTAGCGGATCCAGATGTTGGATCAGCTGAGTCGAACTCCTTCTGCACTTCGGCTCGGTCGAACATGCTGAGCATGTTCGGCTGACCCGAAGCCACCCGGTGTACGGCTGATTTTAGCCGATATACAGCTGAAATCAGCTGTACCAGCCTGAAGTGAATAGCTGAACAGCGTTCGGCTCACTTCGCTTTAGGTCGGTCATTCACTCGGCTGCCTACGGCAGCTTAGTGAATTGTCCCAATAGTGTATATTGAATGAAAACAAAATTGGATATTATAGATATAAACATGACTTTTCACCAGAGAGGAGCTCATTTATTGTGAATGATTACATGAAAAAAATCTTGCAGGAGCTGGCATTCATACTTTTAGGTAAGAAAATATCTGAAGGCATAACGGAAAACCCTTTTAATTGGATCCCATGCCTTATGTCTGCTTACTGAGACCCTTTGACTAATATATTTATGCACAGGAAATACCTGGGTGACTGTAACCATGGAAACAAGATGACAGACATCACTAAAACACCATTGTAGTGGCTAAGCCCAGACATGGTGTATGTATGAAAGGTGTTCATTTATTCAATCTTCATCTGGTTATTCAATTACAGTAACTCTATCCACTGCTCTCCTTGTTAGCAAATACCTATTAGCTTCAAGTAATATTCCATATGTTTAAGTACAGTGTGTTCCTCCCTGTTGCCTGTCGTCCCGTGTACATGACACAAATACGTTAATGAACCCGTACAGCGAGGTCGAGATGTAGGATCACCAGGAGCCTCATGTTATTGGCTTATTATCAATTCCTCAACAGATGGGAACATTTAAATGTCTGTGGCTCTTTCCCATTTATTGGGGCCGATTACAGTAAACGCTCTCCAGAGTCTTATCGCTGAAACCAAGTCATCTCTGAGAATCTCTGCAGGATGTCCTGTCTTTGGGAGTCCTCTGCTTAAAGGGAAAGTTCCTACAAGTGAAAACATTCGGCAAACTAATATTTCTATGCGTGAACACCTCAACTGTGATAAAGTCAGAAGGTTTACTCCATCACCCCGAATGTACCTGTAAAATAAACACACAGCTCTATACAGTTTAGTAGGTGGTGGTGGTGGGGGTGTTGGGGTGATTTGGGGTGGGGAAACGAATGCAGTGCAACATCCTCCTTCTCTGCGAAGCAAATATGAGTTTGATTGGCGGCTGTGAGAATGTATTGGCATTTCCTTGTGTGAGAGGCAGCAAGAAATGTGTTCTATCATTATCATAGTGTTTCATTATAACCAGCAAGTGTGTCCCATTATCACCAGCAAGTGTGCTCCATCATCACCAACAAATGTTTTCCATTATCACCAACAAGTGTGTTCCATCATCATAATCAGGTATGTTGCATTATCACTAGCAAGTGTGTTCCATCATCACCAACAAATGTGTTCCATTATCTCCAACAAGTGTGTTCCATCACCATAATCAGATATGTTCAATTGTCTCCAACAAGTGTTTTCCATCACCATAATCAGATATGTTCCATTATCCCCAACAAGTGTGTTCCTTCACCATAATCAGATATGTTCCATTATCTCCAACAAGTGTGTTCCTTCACCATAATCAGATATGTTCCACTATCCCCAACAAGTGTGTTCCATCACCATAATCAGGTATGTTCCATTATCACCAGCACGTGTGTTCCATCACCATAATCAGGTATGTTCCATCATCACCAGCAAGTGTGTTCCATCATCACCATCATCATCATGTGTGTTGCATCATCACCATCATGTGTGTTCCATCATCTTCATCATCATATGTGTTCTGTCATTATCAGCAAATGTGTTCCATCTTCACGAGCAGGTGTGTTCCATTGTCACCAACAGGCATGTTCCATCATCACCAGCAGATATGTCCCATCGTTACCAGCAGGTATGTTCCATCGCTATCAGCAGGTGTGTTCTATCATCAGAAGTAGGTGCATGCCATTACCGCCAGCAGGTGTGTTCCATTATTACCAGCAAGTGGGTTACATCATCAGCAGCATTTGTGTTCCTCATCATCAGCAGGTATGTTCCATCATCACCAGCAAGTGTATTCCAGTATCACCAGCAGGTGTGTTTCATTATCACCAAACAATGCATTCCATCATTACCAGCAAGTGGTTTCCATCATCATCAGCAGGTGCCTTCCATCATTACCAGAAGGTAAGTAAGTAAACTGTGCCCCCTAAATGCATCATAAAGATTAATGATCAGTTTTGACTGTCATATGCTATTAAATGTGTAGGATTATAATAGTTGGTGATAATGGAACACACCTGATGATGATAACTAACCTAAACAGTAAATTCATAGAATATTGGCACCAGATTAAGAGTTATGAATATGGCATAATGGATTTTGACATACATTTTGCTCTTGTATGTCCAGGAGACATCCAGAACATTAAGATTAATGTACACTAAAATTCATTTTGCCGTATGAAAACGAATGAAATCCCTGAAAAGAGAGAAAAAGTATAAGCATCAAATAAAACCTCTTTAATATAACATTTGGAGACTCATGCATGCATTGTTAGGAAACGTCCTGTCCTCGTCAGTGGCGACTCTAGGAACAATATATAGGGGGGCCACATAAGATACCACAGTCAAAACTGGGGGGGCACCAATAATTTTCACCACTAAATCATACCACTGAAAAAAACCGAATAAAGTATATTATGAGAAGGGCACCTCCCTGAAATTGCTTTCTTCAGGTTGGGATCCCTGCGATGGTGGTGTTCTATTAAAGTTTCTGACTACATTAGAATATTAATACCCTTCTTATTTTTGTATCGTCTGCAAACACAGAAACATGGCTATTCACTTCGTCCCCGATATCATTAATAAATAGGTTGAACAATATGGGACCCAGCACACATCCTTGAGGCACACCGCTCATTACGCTTGCCCAGTCTGAAAAGGTGCCATTAATAAATACTCTCTGGACACGTTCCCGTAGCCAGTTCTCTATCCACGTACACACCACTTCATCTATGCCCATAGCCCTCAGCTTGTGTATTCGGTGTTTGTGTGGTACCGTATCAAATGCCTTTGAGAAATCCAGATATACCACATCTACCGGCTTACCTCCATCCATATCTCTACTTACCCCCTCATAAAAAGTTAGCAAGTTAGTCAGGCAGGAACGGTCTTTCCTGAACCCATGCTGATTGTCATTAACTATGCCCTTATCCTTAACAAATTTTACCAAATAGTCCTTAATCATACCTTCTATCAGTTTACAAACTACCGATGTTACACTGACCGGCCTATAGTTCCCCGGTTGGCATCTAGCCCCCTTTTTGAATATTGGAACTATCGTAGCCTTCCGCCAATCACATGGTACTCTACCAGTCACTAAGGATTCCTTAAAAATGAGGAATAATGGTCTTGTTATAACCTGGCTTAGTTCCTTAAGTACCTTGGGGTGCAGGTTATCTGGTCCCAATGCTTTATTTGCATTGAGCACTTTAAAGTCTTTGTTGTATCCCAGTTTCTGTCAACCACTGTGGTATATTTTGTGTTGAACTATGTGTTTTATCAGGTACGTCAAACCCGTTTCCCTCCTGAGTGTGTACTGAGGAGAAAAAAAGTGTTCAGCGCCTCGGCCCTCTCCTTGTCATTTGTAACTAACTTCCCGTTTTCGTCCTTTATTGGGCCTATCTGCTCCTTTCTTACCTTTTTACTGTTAATATATTGGTAGATTGTTTTACTTTTTTTACTAACTATGCTTTTTGCACTCTATTTTAGCTTCCCGGATTACTAGTTTGCATCTTTTATTACATTCTTTGTAGTTATGGAACACCAATGCCATCCCCTCCATCTTATATTTTATAAATGCCATTCTCTTTGCCTTAACATTTAGTTTTACAGTTTTATTTAGCCATATAGGTTTAGTCTTTGATCTTTTGCTTTTGTTACCCAAAGGTATACACTTTGAAATAGCAATATGTACAGGTGAAACTCGAATAATTAGAATATCGTGCAAAGTTCATTTATTTCACTAATGCAACTTAAAAGGTGAAACTAATATATGGGATAGACTCATTACATGCAAAGCAAGATAATTCAAGCCGTGATTTGTCATAATTGTGATGATTATGGCTTACAGCTCATGAAAACCCCAAGAACCCCAAATCCACAACCTCAAAAAAGTAGATTATTACATGCAATCAATAAAACAAGGATTGTACATAGAACAATATCGGACCTCTGAAAAGTACAAGCATGCATATGTACTCAGTACTTGGTTTGGGCCCCTTTTGCAGCACTTACTGCAATTACTTTTGCACGATATTCTAATTATTCGAGTTTCACCTGTAATGTGTTCCTGAAGCAGTCCCAATTTGGTTTGAGTTTAGGTTGTGAAATTAGTTTTCACATTTTATTTCCCCCACTAGGTTGCGCCCAGCTCTCTTTCCTTTCCTGTATTCAATATTGAAAGTAATCACATTGTGATCACTATTACCCAGTGTCTCCCCAATTACAATATCCTCAATTAACTCTGCATTATTAGTAATGATTAAATCTAGGATGGCATTTTTCCTAATTGGTACCTCAACCATCTGGTCCATGAAATTGTCTCGCCACATGTTCAGAAATTGGCCCGCCTTTGTCGATCCTGAGGTACCATTAGCCCAATTGATGTCGGGGTAATTGAAGTCGCCCATCATGACTACATTGCCCTCCCTCCCAGCTATTTCTATTCGGGAGTGTAGATTTGCTTCCCCTTATATTCGGAGGTTTATATCAAATACCCACAATAAGTTTATGGCTAGTGTCCGCCATATTGAGCTCCAGTCATAAGGTTTTCACGTCTTCTCCACTGTTTGCCGTGATATCGTCCCTTATGTGCATATTTAGATAGTTTTTAACGTAAATGCAACCCCCCCTCCTTCTCCCACATCTGTCCCTCCTGAACAGGTTATACCCCTCTATATTAGTAGCCCAATCATGTGTGCCGTCTAGCCAGGTTTCCGCTATACCCACTATATCGAAGTCCTCTTCGAGTAGCATAAGTTCAAGCTCCACTAATTTATTTGCTAGACTTCTAGCGTTGGTGGACATACATTTAATTCCTGTCTTGTTATGGGACAAAAGTTTACATCCTTCTTGTTTCCCACTAGTTATATTGTTTGGCCTTGACATAGGTTGTTCGTTTCTAATTTTATTCACTTCTGACAACGTATTTGCTACATTGACTTGGAATCTGCCGCCCACTAGTTTGCCTCGCGGCAGATACGCCCCTGCCTCTACAGGACACAGTACAGCGGGGGACCTGGATTCCGACACTCCTGAAAATTTTGGATTCTGAAGGATGTTCTCTCTTTACTACTAAAGAGTAAAACTACTACTACATACTACTAGTAAGCTACTACTACATTACCATGTCCCCGAAAGCATTTATGCCGGTGAAATCAAGCATGGTGTTGGTTTGGTTCAATCTGTTAGCATGGTCCATGCATTGTTCATGTTCCTGTTGGTTTCTACAAACCAAAAACCTACTGGTGTATTAACTAGATTCTACCCTAAAATGACTCTATTGAAAAATCCTGCTCCCCCGATGCTTACAGTGGTTCCTTCCCCCAGTCCCACAGCCACTACAGAACCTAGTACAGTGCGGGACCCGGATTCCGACCCTCCCAAAAATGTTGGCTTCTGAAGGATATTCTCTCTTTAGAGTTGCGTATTCAATGGCTTTTTTAGGGGGGTTGTTTTCCTAGGCAAAAGTTTACTGCAATTTGTTTGTCTGATTCTTGTAGTAAAGCCAAGGAAACATGACCCAGATGAAGTATTTAATGTACTTTTACTATACAAAAATGCTATGTACACAAACTACTTTGTTACAAGTAAAACAATATAAAAACATACCGGCGATATACACTATATGCATACATACACACACATGCACCTACTAATCCATCCTTTCTAGTATATGCAATGGTTTTATGCAATAGGATACACTATTATCACTTAGCTTAGTTGTTGGCCTACAAATTCCGTATAGACGGTTCATGACAGTTTAAGAGTTCTCAGGACAATGGCTTCTTGTCATGGCTTAGTGTTGCCCTTCTGTTCCAGTAATGTCCTCTGGTCACAGTAGTTCTTCAGTGACGTCCTCCATGGCTTCTGCCTATCCAACTTTTATTCTAGTTGCCCCCATTCACTCATGTGAGGAATCTATGATTGGTCCAAAGAACACAGTCATATGCAATGCAAGGGAAGTGTGGCGCATTTTTTGTACAGTTTTATTATAGCGACACAGTGGCTTTAAAGCTGAGCATTAGACAGATAGAATGCCGTTATGTATTCCTGGTAAATTATTTTTATCCACAATCATATTTTATCTCATGATGGCTTCAAAATTTTCAATATTGTATAGATATATGGTATGTGTGAAGAATGTGTGAACAATGTTCACAAAAAGAATGTTTTTTTTTCTCTTTTAATTTTACAATAACGCGTAAAGATTAAACAATTAAACATGCTCCTCCCCCAGCTGATGCAGAATATAGGGAATTATAAAAACCAGAGGATTACCTATGGTCCCGAAGTCTTCCTCCCCATCAATTCTGGCTGTGATAACTGGAATGGTCCCTTGAAGCTGCTCTTCTTGCTGTTCACCGACTGGTCTTGTTATCTTCCCTCTCATGGACGTCATCATCTCTAATGAAGAGCCAGTGCTCACCGCTGGTTCTGTATTGTACATAATGATGTAGAAGTGCCCCCCGCTGGTTCTGCATTGTACATAATGATGTAGAAGTGCCCACCGCTGGTTCTGCATTGTACATAATGATGCCCTCTCACATTCCAGTGCTGGAGAAAGGAGGAAAGGACTGTAAGCTGTCACAGGTCTCTGTTGTAGATCACCCTACTCAAAATGAGCAATATATTCTGCAACAGCTAATAGGGGAAGGGGGCAATTCAAATGGTTTGATCTCTTGCTTGGAGTTCCGCTGTAACTATTGAAAACCTTTATTTCTCATAAATATGTAATTTTTCCTATACGTGTTATTTTATCATACCCTCAAATAACTCTATCTCTGCTTTCCTCAATGCACACCTCATATAATGTTACAGTTATAGCCCTTAGAGGAGAAAACCCAGTGCTACCATTTCTGTGAAGTAACTTTTACTCACAAAATACTGAAAAATAAGTATCAAATCCATGATGTAAAAATCATGGATTAAGTATAAAATCCATAACTGATCTATAAAATATAAAAACATATGTGGCGAGGCTATAAACATTATAATATTTACATGTTCTTTACAAGCAGTTAAAACACTTTGTATAAAGTCTCCACTGACCTCTGTAGCTGCAGGCATTGTGGAGTAAATCAGTCTTTGAGAGTTTTTACTGCTTATTACAAATATGTAAATAGTTGAATGGCCATGGTCTGGCCACAGTAAATTGAAAACACAATTTTTTATTTAAAATAGCAAAAAACACAGAGTAGTGAAACTGCAGCATCTGTAATTGAGTCACTTACCTTGAAGTAAAAACCAAAGTCAGAATTCCTGATCTGCATATTTGTTTCAAGCCCATGGCTCAAAAAGTTCTAAAGACACTGGATCATTCTGAGTAGAAAAGCCTGTTGTCAGGGTTTCTTACCCTTCCCTTGTGCAGATGCTTGCAGCATTTGTGACACTGTGGTTGCTCTCTTGCGTCCTCTTATGTCCAAACCCACACACATTATCACTCTGCTGCACTGGCTAGACTTCTGGGTAATTCCTGTCTCACAGTGATGATGCAGTTACTAGGTCACTAGTTAACCTCACCTTGTGCATTCATTCTCTGCCCTTGCGTTTGTTCTGATCAACCAAGTGTGCTGTGATTGTTCCTGTACTCCGTGTATGACCCTGGCTCTGGCTGACTGATCTCCTGGTTCCCGACTCCAGCTTTGTTTTCTGTTCATCCTCCTCTTGGCTGACTACCCGCTTTGGCATCTGACCCCCAGCTTGGCACTAACTATTTCCTGGACTTTCTCTATTGTTTTTTGCCATTTATGTTTATTGCTGTTTCAAGCAAAATAATTTGATACTTTAAACCTGCACTTTAAGTTTCAATCTGGTTTTTTGGTTCCCTAAAACTTGTCCCCTGCCAGTAGCTGCAGATTGGGACCCCTGTGGGAAAGCAGTGGTCTCTCTGTAGAGGTTTGACATGCCCCCTGTTAAATCTGAGCCAGAGATCTCCAATCAGTGCGGGGCATGGGATATACTTATTATATAGCTATAGGGTGTGTGTCAAACCTATGCAGTGAAACCACTGATTCCACACATAGAGAGAAAGGTTCTTCTCTACAGCTGCCGGCAGGGGACAGGCATTTCTACCCAGGCTGAGGCTGCTTTAGAAAGAAACCCTGCACCTGGAACGTATTTAGCCAATATAAACTGAAGCTTTAATTGATGAGCATTACTAAATAGGTTCCTAAGAGGTCCACATGACAATTGTTCTCAAGGTAGGGCACTTTACATTTAAATTACTCAGTAAAGTGTTATAAATATGTTGGTGTACGATAATAATAAAACAATAACATTGTGTAATGCTCTTTTTTATGGCACTCCTAAAGGAATAAATATCCCTGGTTGGAAAATAAACTTTGGATTGGACTAAAGCACTTCAACAGCTTATCCAGCTGAAGCAGCTTCAAAAGTTTGCTCATCTCTATACACAGGATATATGGACAAGACATTTGCCCAGAGACGTTCTTTAAGCATCTTCCAAGACACTTTTACATGATAACATATTCACATCACTCATGTATTATTTGTATTCGTCCTGGCAGGCACAGCGCAGAATCCCTTTTCTTGGCAGGGATGAAAACATCCTACAAGTGGATTGGATTTTGCTGCTTTGCGCTCACCTGCTGAGCTGGGATCAGCTACATGTGTCACAGTCTTAGAAGTCCCTCACGCTTTAATATTTTTGATACTGCAGCCATGTGAGATGATAAAGCTGGAGCACAGCCATACAGCACAAAGACACACAGGTGAAACGGAGACGCGTGGAAGGGGATTCTCCACCGCCAGCAGAGGCGACAGCATGTGGTATGGAGCCTGGCAACGATAGAAAGATAGATGAAATTCACAAATATGCACACACACGTTAATATTGTTCATGCCACAATTTAAAGGGAAACTAAAATGGTTTTGGTGAATTTTGTTTTTTTTAAAGGCAATATATTTTTATATAGGTTTCCATATATA
>NW_017306750.1:70568-92375 GCF_000935625.1 Nanorana parkeri | reverse complement strand
TATATATATATTTATTTCCCAGTGTGTGGGATTTGTCACCTGCGAATCCACAGCGCAGGCCTCTTCTTCTCCTGCTTCCTCCTCCTCCTCCCTCTCCTTTTCCTTCTTGGCTGTTGGTGAAGAAGGGGAAAGGTACGGCCATGGCCATAGGTTGGGAGAAGGTAGGATGCGGCTGTAGCGAGGACGGGGAGGAGTTGGTGGCATGGCCAATCCCTGGGAGTGGAAGGGACAGTACAGTACAGGGAAGGAGGGCAGGTCTCAGGTAGCACAGGGAATGATGTCGGGAATGCGGAATAGGGCCCCACTCAGCTCCCCCATCCGTCTTTCAGGTCAGGTCTGTCTTCCCAGGTCGCAGGCCAGGAGGACTGGAAAAAAAAATATGATAAAGATAGACGACGCCTCTCTGAGGAGGGCGTCAGTAGGCACATTCCTACATTGCCTGGAAATTGCCAGGCAATGTTTGCGTTTAATGTCACTTTAAGGTGACATTAAAGTCAAAATGTTTTTAAGCTATTTCAGATGCTAATTAAATCACTTACAATGGACACTGCTTCTTGATGTTTAAAAGTTTTAGTTGCCTGCAGAATCACCTGGTCCATTGAAAACTGGTCCTGATATCCTGTTTTTAGGTGGCTCCTTTCCTTTGCAGGGAACCACCCTTGTGTGTGCTAGTAGGCTGTGTGTGTCTCCACAAACCCTCAAGCACAGCAAGGCAAGATACTCTCATTCCCACTATTCCCTGTTCCTCCCTTCTCTTCTTTCCTCCCTCTTCCATGCTACTTTGTCCCTTGCGAACTTGCACTGGACAGGAAGTTCAGGGAAGCTAAGCTAAGAGAATTGGAGTGGTTTGGAAACATGATGACTGTAAGTGCTTGGGCAAAAATGTAAAGAAATCCTTTGCTGGGCAATGTATTTTAGTTAAATCTGGATTCATTATTGAAAAAGTTTTAAACTACTTTAAAGACCCCCAAAAATACTTGATTTCAACCTCCCTTGTGACTTCAATGCATTTCTCCAAAGTGGAAACATTTCCTGTAATCTCCTGAATTGTGCTGAAATTTGGGGGAAATGGATAGTGTTCTCATCCCTGGGTGATGAATATGCCCTTGGTACGGGTGGGTAAAGACTGGTCATAAAGGGCAGATGAGGTCCTGTTTTTCAACTTTGCTTGTTGTACTTCCTTGTATTTATTTTTATTATTATACAGGATTTATATAGCGCCAACAGTTTGCGCAGCGCTTTACAAAACTGAGGGAAGACAATGCAGTTAACAATACAATTTCAGTACAGGAGGTAGGAAGGCAATGCTCGAGAGAGCTTACAATCTAGTAGGCCCTCTCCATTATATCTGCAGCTGGTGGAGGAGAATAATTTGCCAGTAGAGAATTGGGCAATGATGATTGATGGCAGATGTGGAGTCTTAGCAGCTGAACTTGAAGAAAAGCAGTATCAAAAAAGTTTTTTGTTTTTTTTCTCAGTAATTTCTTTCTTTTTTTTAGTTTTATGTTTTGTGGCCACTTCTGGTAGAAATAGTTCTTACTTCAGATTTTGATGCATTTGAGACTCCTTATTTTTCGCTCACAGGATGGAAGAGCTGAGCAGCAAATTAGTGAGAAATTGCTTACTGGAACTGTGGATATTAGAATTTCAGGTTGTCGAAAAAGAAAGATAAATACTCTGCATATAGTAATATAATAAAATGAAATCAAGGCTGGCAAATCATTACTCAGCTTCACAGCACTCAGTACAGTGAATTTATCCTCTAAGATTCCTCAGCCACTTTCATTTCTTTGATTAATGATATGCAAGGTCAAGTTGCAAGGGCATGCACACAGACACTCCATATATGTGTACATAAAGATACAGTATATATCGGCCGCTGAAACATATCAGCCCAAAATGGCACTTTTGGCAAAATGCTGAAAGTGCAATTTTTTGGCCGAAATAGCTGTGCATCCGTTCATCCGTTAGGATGCTGTCACAGGCAGTCGAGCACTACAGGAGGAGAGCGCTGTGAGCGGCCGGCGTCTCTCCTCCCCGGACTGCTCAGCCTCCTGTCACAGATCGGGAGAGCGGTGGGGGCGGAGACAGCTTGCAGTGCTGTCACAGGAGGCTGAGCTCCGCTCGCTCAGCCTCCTGTGACAGCGAGTCAGGATGGAGAGCGGGTACAAGCAGGGCCGGATTTCCCAAAAGGCCACCCAAGGTTTGAGGAACCTGGCCTTGGGGCAGTAGAGAGAGTAAATCCGGCCCTGGGTACAAGCAGCCATTGATCAGTGATCGCTGAGCGCTTGTAAATAATTGAGGACACAGTATGTTTACTGTGTCCTCAATTATGAATTATGATTGTGGATATAGTAAACATAGTCTGTCCTCATGTTATGAATGAACAGGAAAACTCAGTATAGAGGATTCCTGTTCATTTATAATAGTGGCTGCAGAAAAAGAGATTGAGGACTTTGTGTCCCTAATCTCTTTTTCTATTTAAAAGGAAAATATCAGGGGTCTGTTTAGACCCCAATATTTCCCCAAAGCCCCTAAAAGTAGAAAATAAAATATTTGAAAAAATTTGAAAAAGTTTGAATAAAAAACATTTTCTGTTTTGGTTTCAGCCTGACATTTTTTTTCATTACAGTTTAGTTTCACCACCTGGATTAGGCTAAGCAAATAGGCCAGAGCCTTCCATTGGATAATAGGTCTAGGTTCAGCAATGTTATGTGCTAACCTGCCTACCTGAATGTACTGAATGACCAGGTTTTTCCATCAATGGATTTTTTCTTCTCTGATGACACAGGCATATACCAAGAAGACAATGCCAGGATTCATCAGGCACACATTGTAAAAAGAATGATTCAGGGGGAATGAGACATAATTTAACACATGGATTGACCACCACAGAGTCCAGAACTTAACCCCATTGAGAATCTTTGGAAGTGCTGGAGAAGACTTTACGCAGTGGTCGGACTCTGCCATCATCACTACAAGATCTTGGTGAAAAATTAATGCAACTCTGGACGGAAATAAATGTTGTGACATTGCATAAGCTTTTTGAAACAATGCCAGGGCGAATGTGTGCAAAGATAAAGGCAGTCCAATGAAATATAAGCGTGTGTTACCTTTTTTTTGGCTAGGCAGTGTTGTGTATACCGTGTTTCCCCGAAAATAAGACAGTGTCTTATTTTTTTTTTTGCACGAAATAACACACTAGGTCTTATTTTCGTAAAAGCGTTGATGAAGGGGGAGTGTTATAAGCTAAAACGCGTTGGTTGTTTTATGTGATCATGTGATCAATCATTAAAACTACGGTACATGAACTCTTTTACCATTTGGTCTGGCACCACTTTTGTATTTTTATGTTTTGAGTCACATTCCGGGTACACGGAAGTAGAGCCTTGCTTTACATCAACAACCACACCAGTGTCAACGAGATGGTTTAATGTTTTTATGGATATGTCGTTTTGGAGCAATGGTGCTAACACTTCCCTACTCTATACAACCCCCACCCCCCCCCATTTTTTCCCCTTAAAGATACACTTGCCAGCATATTTTCCTATTATTTCTGCTGTCTCTCTAATGTCCAACCAATGTGTCATCTGCTTCTAAATAACACACGGAATATCCTTACCTTGGACTTTACAGTGGACGAGAGCTGGAGCTGTAAGGAGATTCATCTTCCTTATCTGTCCTAGTGGCCATTGTTCCCAGGATTGAGTGATAGGAAATCCAACATTTTGGAGTTCTCACTTGAACAGGAATAGAGGGGGAACCTTCCAATAGGCACACTTCGTTTTCCTCATTTTGGAGAGATTTTCTCTCACTTCCCTTTCTTTCTACAGGGCAAAAAGTATAGAGAAATCTCTCCAATGGGAAGCAGACAACAGAAAAAAAAAACCTGACTGGGATGTTAAACATTCCCTACTCTGCCCCAAGAAAAAAAAATTGGCTTTAAATTTACTTTAACCACTTGAAGACCAGGTGTTTAGACCCCCTTCCTGGCCAGGCCATTTTTCAGTGTTCAGCGCTGCAGTACTTTGACTGACATTTATTCCGTCATGCAGCGCTGTACTGAAATGAATTTTATAAAAATTTTTGGGGACAGACAGAGCTTTCTTTTGGTGGTATTTAATCACCACTGCGGGTTTTATTTTTTGCTATAGTAAGGAAAAATTATTGAAAACTTTGGGGAAAAAAAAGTTTTTTCCCCCATTATGTTAGGAAACAATGATTATTACCCATATTTTTGGTAAAATATAAAAGTCTGGGTCACGTCGGGTAAATAGACACCAAACATGTCAAGCTTTAAAATTGTGCGCACCTGCAAAATCGCAAAAAACTACCATACCCAAAATTGGCCATAGGCGACACTTTAAAAGCTTTTACCGCTCATCAGTTTAGTGTTATCAGTGATTGATGGCCCCAGAATTATTGCTCTCACTGCGACGTTCGCGGCGATATGTAACATATGCGGCGTAATGGGCGCAATCGTCGTTTTTGTAAGTATGCGCACCCGACGTATGTTTGCATGTGTGTATGTAAAATTAGTTTTTTGTATTCTTTTTTATGTGTAGCTTTAAAAAAAATTTCCACTTAACTTTATCGCTATCACATAGGGGGCTAAGAAACCCCTCTATGTGATAGCAAAAGATGTGACAGGTCCTCTTTATGGAGACATCAGGGGTCTCCAAGACCCCTAATGTCACCTAGGACCCACCCTGAAGAAGCTGATGAAGCAGAGATCTGCTTCATCAGTTTCTCTCCAGCATCTGAAGCTGGAGAGTGACACAAGAATGCACAAGTGATGTAATGTACATCACTTCCGCATTCTGACAGCGGAGAGGGAACCGGAGGGAGATGGTGTACCGACAGTGGCGGAACTACCGCCGGTGCGAGCGCACCGGGGCCTCAGCCTGGGGGGCACAGCCATGGCCGCCGTAAGGGGGTACAGCCGATACTGATATAAGGGGCCCGGGCACCTTACATGGGTAACGGCCATACAAGTGACAGGCCAGGAGGTGGAGGCGGCCGGGACCCCGCAGCACCAGAGGAGACCGGGGCCCGCACGCTCCAGATTCTCACCTGGGATGATCCGTGCGGGCCTCCGGTGTCCCCAGGGGGTCTCCACTGTACATACATACACTGAATTGTTAATGTATGTTTTGATGAGTGTGTGCAAATTTTTTTTTTTTAATGAAGCTATGTTTGTGTTTTTTAATGAGCGTGTGGCTGTGTGTGTCTTTTTAAATGAGCATGTGGCTGTGTGTGTTTTTTAATGAGCATGTGGCTGTGTGTGTTTTTTAATGAGCGTGTGGCTGTCTGTGTTTTTTAATGAGCGTGTGGCTGTGTGTGTTTTTTAATGAGCATGTGGCTGTGTGTGTTTTTTAATGAGCATGTGGCTGTGTGTGTTTTTTAACTAGCGTGTGGATGTGTGTGTTTTTTAATGAAGCTATGTTTGTGTTTTTTAATGAGCATGTGGCTGTGTGTGTTTTTTAATGAGCGTGCGGCTGTGTGTGTTTTTTAATGAGCGTGTGGCTGTGTGTGTTTTTTAATGAGCGTGTGGCTGTGTGTGTTTTTTAATGAAGCTATGTTTGTGTTTTTTAATGAGCATGTGGCTGTGTGTGTGTTTTTTAATGAGCGTGTGGCTTTGTGTGTTTTTTAATGAGCATGTGGCTGTGTGTTTTTTAATGAGCGTGTGGATGTGTGTGTGTTTTTAATGAGCGTGTGGCTGTGTGTTTTTTATATATATATATATCGGCCACCAAAACATATCGTCTGAAAATTGCACTTTTGGCTAAATGCCGAAAGTGTCATTTTCCTGCCGATACAGCGGCGCATCCCTGTTTTCTTTCCTCCCCACTGGGCGCTGCTCTGTGTCCCAGCGGGGTGGATAGAAAGTGTGACAGCCGGCCGAGCGCTGCGGGAGGAGTGCCCTGTGTTTGAGAGGTTTTTTTTGGGGGGAGGGGGGGCCTTATAGGCCTTAGACACCGCTGGATCGGATGTGCCCGCAGGGACAGAGGAGTCAGCGCTGGATCGGAGAGCCGCCGCACCGCTGGAGGGACAGATGAAAACATCAGGAAAGAAGAGGAAGATCGGATTAAGAGACATCATTTAAGGTAAGTGCTAACATTAACATTGGGGGGAGGGAAAAAAAAATTAGACTTTAATGTCACTTTAAGTTCTATGAGCTCACTGCAGTGCAATGCAGTTGTACCGCGTCTCACTGCAGTGCGCTTAAAAAAAAAAGTACTGCAGAACATGGTGGTGTGAACTGTGCCCACCCATGACAACGCAGATTGTCTTGTGTTGCGTTCAGGCTGTCTTGGAAAAAACGGCCAACACAGCCTGAACACAGATGATGTGAACAGCCCCTTAAGCTGAGCTTGAAAGCAAATAATGCTAAATACAAAAGTCATGTGTTTTCTTAGTTCTCGGTGAGCTTTGTGTATTTCCTCCAGATCAGTGCAGTAATCCAGTGTGAAACTTGGAGCTTCCTGTAATGAAGAGCGGTCACTGCTGCTCTCTCTTCTTGTGCAAGGTGACTGGTCTTGTCTCCGCCCCCTCCTGTAGTTTCCTGCAGGCAGTCTGTAGTGGGTGGAGCCTGATGGGTCCCTTCTACAACTCTGCTCTCTGCGTAGGCTATGTACAGCACAGTGATGATGTCACTGCCACTTTTACAAGTAAATATCTGCGTTTGCAAATGCATTTGGTGCACACAAAGTAGATTTATATCCTTAGTGACTATTGAGGAATATATTTCAATGAAAGTTTTTGTGCCCGGAGATCAGCTTTAATAACAATTATTTGTTCTGTACGTATCTTGCAGTGAGTGAAGCCTAACCAGACCACAGTTTAGCTTTCACACAGTGAACTGTCATTTTACCTGCTCTCACCAAATGCCGCTGTCAGAGATTGAGCGGCGCAGATATTTACAACTTTCATCTAGTGTCAGCATTTGGCAAATGAACACTCGACATATCCACGACCCGTCAGCTCTCTCCGGGCCGGAGAAGCATTGGGCTATTTACAAGCTGCTACTGGTGGCCAGTCCGAGGTAACGCATTACCTGTTGTAATTAGGTAATTAGTTGTCTAATGACATTATTGGCTCCACTTCACTAACACTTGCTCCATCAGAGGTCTTCTCTACACTATGTGCACACACACAAAGATTCATTCATTAAAGCAAAGGGCAATGTGCAAGCTGCAGCAGCCCATAGCGATTAATCAGCATGGACCTTCTACCGCACTTTCCACATTTCCTTGTACAGACTTCTTCAACAAACTCTCCATCTGACTCAGAAGTCCACATGCCAAACAGTTCTCATTTGCAAGACTGTTAAATAAAAAGTCAGACTGGGGCTTATTTATAACAGCTACAGCAGAGAGGATGTTACATATAATATAGTGACCATTCGTATGAGAGCATACATTCTCTAGTCTGCTCTGGGAAAACTGAATTTAACCCTTTTGCTGCCAACACCTTTTATTTTGCATTTTTTGCACACATGTTATAATCCACATTTTATGCCTGAAAATTACTTCAAACCCCCCAAAACATTATATATTTTCTGAAAGCAAAGACCCTGTAGAATAAAATGGTGGCAGTTGCAGAATACCAATTTTTTTTAAAAATATAAAAGATGAGGTTACAACAAGTAAATAGATGCCCAACATGCCCAATTTAAATATTGCGTGCGTCCGTGAAATAGTAACAAAATGTGGTGCCACAAATTGTTCATAGGTGATGCTTTAAGAGATATCCATCATTATTGGCCCCAGAATTATTGCTCTCACTCTGACACATCTATTTTATTCAGCCTTATTTAAAAAAAAAAAATTTTTTAATTGTACTTAATTGCTTTTGCATGAAGGGGATTACAAGCCCCCTTTGTGATGGCATACTAGTGGACACAGGTACTCTTTAAGGCGACATTAGGGATCATTTAGACCCCTAATGTCACCTTTCCACTCTAAATAAGCTATTGGAGCACAGATCACACTCCAATAGCTCCTTGCCCAGCTTCTGCAGCCAAGCAATGACAGCTGAGGGAACGGAAGTGATGCAATCGGTGTCGCTTCTGGTCCCATACAGCGGGGAGGAGATTGGTTAACGGATGTTCTCCGGTCCTTCCCCACTTTCTGCCGACCTGAGATGCCGGTCCCGGGCCTGCAGGTGAGGCATTGGAGCCTGGGAAACAAGGCTGGGGTGTCGGAAGAGGGGGCACACTGCACAGGCCCCTGGAAGTGATCTGGCAGCAGCCCAGCCACCAGAATCACTTCCAGTGTAAATCTGACAGTCGGCTTTACACGTGTAAACAGAGTCTGTTTAAAGGGGTCACTGCCAGGGATGTATGAGATACGTGAAAGAGTAAAAGAGTATTTTCACCTAAAAACTGTAACAATTAAAAATCTTGAAAAAACTACTATAACATATACAATTGTTGCACAAGCACTTTTGTAATTTGATAATTTGATGCTATTAAAAATTATCCTTCCATTCAAAACTGCAGCTGCTGTAATGTTCTAAATCTGTTAAAAATTCAATGCAATATAGTGACCTGGACCAACTATGTATGGAATTCTTCCAGGTATATTACTTCCTGCTTTTGTGGTTTCGATCGTTCAGAGATGGCACCTGCCTGCTCTGATCGGGTATTCTGACAGGTGCTGGTGGCACCTGTCAGAATACAATGTAAACAGCAGGATTCCTTGATCGACACACTGTTTGTGTTGATGGAGGAATTGGGTCCATTTTTTTTCGTTCAGCCCGCGAGTTGAACGAAAAAAATGAATAGGTGTATGGCCAGCCTTACAGTCGTCATGTTTCCAAACAGCTCCAATTCTGCTAGTTCAGCTGAACTTTCTGTCCAGTACAAGATCACAAGGGACAGACCAATCTCCAGCAGCTGTCTATCTACTAGCTTGGAGAAGGGAAGATGGATGAGTAGGGAGCAGGGGGAGTGTCTTGATTTGCTGTGCCTGTGTGTTAGAAGAGATGCACACTGCTTACTAGCACACACAAGGGTGACTGCATAGCACTCTGCTTGAGAAAGGATTCAACCTAAAACAGGATGTCAGGGCCAGTGCTCGGGGGACCCAGCTGATTCTGCAGGAAACTAAAAATTTTAAACATCAAGGAGCAGCATCCATTGAAAGGGATTTCATCAGCATTTGAAATAGCTTAAAAACATTTTGACTTTAATATTAAGTTAACATAAACAATGTTCCATGTTGGGTCCACTTTAAGGAGCTTCAGTGTTAGGATGCTGTGACTATGATATTACAATTCGTGAATGTATCGATGGCACACACGGTCATGTACTGTTTATCCAGTAATATTTATTGGATACTGCTTGACCTCCACCCTGTGCATTGTTGTGCATGTTATCTATTACATATGGGAGTGTGTTACAGGCAGTCTCTCCAATTCAGGCCCTAGTACAAACCTACAAACCTTTTTCCAACACGCTAGAGTCTACAACAGTTTTTTATTACATGTGAGCAATCTCTGACAGTCTTTTGTAAAATGCAAGCCATTTACACTTCCTCATTGATCACTTGCCCCTCCCTTTTAGATTGTAAGCCCTCACGAGCAGGGCTCTCCTTACCATCTTGTCTTGAATTGTATTTTAATTGTAATGTCTTCCTTATATTGTAAAGTGCTGCGCAAACTGTTGGCGCTATATAAATCTTTTATTATAATAATAATAATCTTTGACTCTAACACTTATGCAGTTTCTAATAGCTTTTTTGGAATGTGGAAGTAATCTTTAATAGTTTTGTTACATGCTTGCAGTCTGTGCCATACATTTGTTCATTCAAAGTCTGCCTATTCTCTGTCCATCCTTTGCAAAGTGTGGACAGTAACAGTGAGTTGCAGGTAGAATTGGCTATAATGCTACATAAAAAATTATTATACAATGTTTTCCTCATGTGGGTCCTTTTTTTCTATGCCAACTAAGACAGTGGTGGTCAACTTACTTGTCATCTGGGGACTGGAAGGGCATCTCTGAAATTCAAACACCCCAACTGAAGTGTTTGCATTAGTAATTGAAAGCCCTTTTGGGCTGGATCATTTTTTATTTAGCACTTGGGTGGTGGTACTGGTTCAATGTGTGCCAGACTGTTGACCAGCCTTGTGCATTGCAGGTTAAAGTGTCATTATTCCATTGCCGGAAGTTGCTTTGTAAGAAGAAACAATGACAGGTGGATATGACAGAGACCAAAGAGTGCTGGCTCCTGTGATTGTCAAAAAGGTCTGTGACATTAGTCCCTTGTCCGAAGAGCAGACTGAGACTGCTTTTTAATTTCTTATCCCATTCTCTTTAGTAGAACTTTGTGCTGCTTTAAAACACACCAATTTAAAGTAAATCTGTGCTTGGCCCATTCAGGAGACAGGAGTGACTTATAGGTCAGCAGGAGGGACCAGTGAGTTCTGTAAAGGACCAAGGACATTAACACCCCCAGAAGTGATTCCTGACCCTGGATGTTGGGATCATTTCTATTGAATGAAGAGTTGATTGATGGTGTATGAGGCAGGAGAGGTAAGTATGTACACTCTTCTTTAACAGGTCTATCTTTCCTGGGTGACTGTTGTACAGCGGCAGGGTGGCTTTAAATTTTTTGAATTAAGAAGAGCAATAACTTATTTCAACATTTCTGGTTGTTTATGCCTGTGTCAGAGATTTCCTCTGGACGGATTTCCCTGGATCCATTAAAAATCGGTTAGGCATATCTTGGTTGAAATTCTGCAAACTTTGACTAAGAGGCGAATCCCATTGATGTCTATGGAGGTGTGGGCGGAAACCGGAGTACTTGGAGGAAACCTACGCAAGCACAGAGAGAACATGCAAACTCCTTGCAGATAGTATCCTGACCGAGATTTGAACCATGGACCCCCATTGGCCCTTCTAAGCCTACTGGCCATAGTTCAAAGGCAATGCAGTGCATTATGGTTTAAAACACTGTGGGTTCCATACATAAATTCACTGGGACAGCAAATGTATTACCCACAGAATTCTCCTTGATCATTTGGTAGAGGTAAACTTGAAATTCATCCCTACTCACTTACTGTTCCAGTGACAACTTTGTCACAAGAACAAGAAGCAAAGGAATATCTCGAAAGTGGGGTCATCTTAATAAAAACCTTTCCTTGCCTTGGTCCAACAAGAAAACAATAAAATAATTGGCTGGTGTTATAGTTTAAAGTGTATTTCTACTTTTGCAGTGAAATTTGAAGAAACCCCTCTATATGTTTGTTATGTGATCCTATTCACACAACATAAAGAAAAATAAGTAAAACATTTTTTTGTACCTTTTAGATGTTTTGTGAAAGTAGGCAAGATGGCCGATTCCAGGTTTTTCTCAGCACCTTCAAGGTGATCTGCCCTAATGGAAAGCCTTAGGACTGAAATTTGAGGATTGTGTTTCTCTCGTTCGCCTAATTAACATACAATGGACAAACCACCTCAGACCCCCTCAAGAGCAGAAGGAAAGAAAGATAAGCATGCAGAAATGTTAACCCTTAAAACCCTAATCCAAGTAAAAGCAGTTTAACCCATTCGTGACTGGAGACGTACACTGTACGTCCCGCCACAAAGTGCCTATATGACTGAACACATGCACTGTACGTGACGGGTATTTGAGGCTCTGTAATGCTGGTAACCGCTGATTCTCAGTGGTTACCATTCATTAATGAATGCCTCAGTATTGAGGCATTCATTAATGAAATAGTTAAGCTATTGTAAAAGCTTCTTTCTTTCATTAATGAAAGAATGAAGCCGTTACATACAAATACCGAATCGCTAAATAGCGATCCCGTATTTGACAGCTGAAGATAGCAGAGAGGTAGTAGAGTGAGCCACATCTCTGCTATTCGTTTTGACAGCTCCATAGACTGGCCCAATGTCTATGAAACTATGTGATACATTTCAGGCACAATGTTACAATGTATCTCTTTGCCTGAAATGTATCACTTCTGATCGTCTGGGCACGATCAGAAACCTGTTCACACCTGGGCGTTTTTGATGCTGCACCTGCAAAGCACACTGGGAATCAAAATGGCTGATACATGTCTGCAGAACTTTGACTCTGAGGCCTTTATAAGGCTGATACAGGCACAACCATGCATGTATGACCTGCACAACCCCCTTTATAAAAACAGAGGAAGGAGGAGGCAGGCTCGGATCCAAATTACTTGCCAGGTTTGGGCAGAATGGGAATCTTTCCCTCCACCCGTGCAGGACAGCAAAGGTAAAACATGTGCATGTGACATGTGGTGCATCTATAGTTAGTTGTGGTACTGTTGTAGCTTATGTTTCTGCTTGCTTGTGTGGCTATTGTAGGTCGGTGCAGCTGCAGATCTCCATGTGTTGTGGAACTACAAATCCAAGTATGCAGCTACCTCTGGGTGTCATGCCTGTTTCTTTTCTGTGTGTACAGACTTTTATATGCATCACAGGACTTGTAGTTCCACAGCTGCTGAAAGGCTATAGTTGTTAACCACTTGGCTAAAGTGTAGGAGTTTAAGAAAATATTGTCATTTGGATTCTGCATATGCATAGCTATCTAGAGAGGTCTTGGCAAGTTTATTTGGGGGAGAGGAACCAGGCTCAACACACATGTTGCAATCTGACTAGGCCAGGGTTAGGCAACCTTGGCTCTCCAGCTGTGCTGAAACTACAAATCCCATAATGCATTGCAAGCCACAGGCATGACTCACAGAGGCAGAAGCATGATAGGATTTAACACTACCAAGCGTGCTCTGGATGAGTACATCTCCACGGTCTTGTCTCCTCTCTCTTGATGATAACCACAAACAGGAACAGGATTTCTTTTCATTGGAAAACGCTCAATACACCCATATGCAGAAACGCGCCCAAAACGCGCATGTATTTAGTGGGAAAACGCGATAACACGCACTAAATTGCGCAAAAACGCGCTAATGGAAGATGCGCGTGAAACGCGCAGAAACGCTAATGCCTAGGTTTTAATGGGGACTAAGTGAGATCTGAGTCTGACATGCTGTCAGGATCAGTCTCTAAGGTTATTATTAGCTGTTCCTAAGTTTGGAGCAGCCTTATAATAACCAATACTTAAAAAAGTTAATTTATCAAGCAGTCATAGTGACTGCTTGATATAAACTGACAAAAAAAGTGTAAATAAAAAATAAAGTGTAAAAAAAATTAAGAAAATAAAAATTATATATAAATATATTTTTTATACTATAAATATTATAAAAAAATCTAAAAAAATAATAATAATAATCAAAACTTGTGAAAAAAGTGTTTTCTTTAAGTTTTTTCCTAATTTTTTGTATATTTTATTCAAACGAAGTGAGACGTTAGGTACACATGTTTGATATAATGATATAACCCTGTCTGTCCTCTAAAAACAATATATAATATGTGTGTGTACATTTAGTAAGAAAGTGTATTATTGATGTGGAAGAATCACACAGCAAAAATTTCAAAAGTGTGTCATTCATTTACGAACAGAAACTAAAAACAAGCTCAGTCATGAAGGGGTTAAACTGAAAGAAGCATTTTAATTTTTTTAACAGCTTATGCTATGTGAATGGGAACATTCACAAATATAAAGGAGGTGTTATCCTAATTTGGCTGCGAAAGTGGAAACAAACTATAAGCTGAAATATATATTTTGGGTTGAATTTCACTTGATCTAATCTTCCACCCTGATAGCCCAGTATATGGGCATATCCACTCCTTTTATACATGGACATTTAATATTTTTTATTGTGTTCAAATCGTGTTCATCTAACTACATTCATCTGTGCGCATTTATTGTTTACAAGCTGAAATTTTCAGAACGTATTATTTTTAAGGCTTGTCATTTTTCCCCTCTTAAATCTGTTTGATGAATACCTTGACAAAAATTACCTTCATCATCCTGTTTTAATAAAGCAGCAATGAGCTAATGACATTTGTTATCCAAGTGACATGATCAATCACACAGTCCCTTTAATTCCAGGAAGATTAATATAATTAATCATATTACGGGAACAACAACAACAAAAAAAAAACAAGCTGACAATTTTCAGCTCTCAAAGGTCGTCAACAACACAATAGCATAAAAAAAATTAAACTCCCCTTCTTTTTCTTACACCTTCAGAGATTTACCAAGGAGCTCTGACAAAACTTACGTAATTACTATAATTGTTGATCGACTTTCTGCAAACTATTGTCACCTTGATTACAGTCTCCAGACCTATTTCCAATTCCATCTCTCCAAACCTATCACCTTGACGTGGTTCGGTAATTTTCTCTGCATACTGATGCGAGAGGAATTTGCCGCCGCTAATCTTCCCATAACGCCGCGGACGGTTTATGGTTGATTGATGCATTGTAAAAATGCGAGATGAACAAAGAAGTACGCTGAAATCAATAGACTGTTGAAATATTCATTCCGTCTGTTAGAAAAAAATGCAAAAATATTGCTTGTGGGAAGATGAGATGACTGATATCTTCTTTCTTGAATTTGTAATTGTACTGACAGGCTGAGTTCGGCTTGCCTGAAGCACCTTTGATAAGCAGATTTATTAAAATGCACCTGTAGCCGAAGCACATTTTAGTGATAGTACTAATATTTTTACAATTGGTTCCTCCCTGCTCACTAAGACCATAAACACACGGCCATTGTCTGATCTTTGCTTGTAAAATGCTAGCCTAAGCAACATCAGCTTCAGCAAGCAGATACAAAGCATTGCTCGAGCATCAAGAAGCTTTCATTATACCCTCAGATAATATTTTTTAAATATTTATTTTGTTTATTTTTGATATACAGTATATATATATATATTACACATACACACGTGTAGCCCCTACTTTTGGTGGAGTGGCTACTACAAATTTAGTGATTGCCAGAGCTGTAGTCAGTCTGGTTGAATTATAGTTGGCATTTATCAGGTTGATTCCAGGTGTTCTGGCATTGATTGTACCTGTCTTAGTGGAGTTACTCTGCTGTAGTGTGGGCAGCCAATGGGGGACACTGAGTGAATGTGCAGTCCACTAGCCAATCACTAGGTTCCCCAGGTTCACCCAACTCAACTAGCAGCCAACAATGGTTGACAAAGCCAGAGTTCTGGACAGGTTGCAGATACACATACGACAGACAAAACAAAGGCCAGGGACAGGCAGATGACTAGGATTTCCAAGGACAATCCAAAGGATAGGAACAGACTGAAGACAGGGACAAGTCAAAGTTTAGGGCAGACTAAAGAAAAGGATTTCCGGGGACAAGCCAAAGGTCAGTACACGGATAAACTTCAAGGAATGCAGGTTCAATAGCAAACAGGGGGGCTCAGTATCTAGCTTAGGAAAGCGTTGCTCAGGGAGCGCGCCATGCGATGCACTGGGTTTAAATAGAATCAGCAAGAGGGAGGATCCACAGGACTGGCCACAAGCAGACTGCACTGATTGGCTGAGAAGCTGCATAAGAAACGGAAGGAGAGGTCGGCCAATGCCTAAAGCTGCCAGATTGGTGCAAGTGCAAGTTAGGTACAGAGCACATGCCTGGAGGACTACAAGTAACAGCACAGCCCTGCATGCCTGCAGAACCAGGGGCAAGAGGTCTGCATATACTTGTAGAACTAAAAGTAACAGCTCAGTTGCAAGTCTGGAGCTGAACTGTGACACTTATGCAATGTCAAAACATTTATTTCCATCCAGAATGGCATTAATTGTTCACTAAGATCTTGTAGTAATGATGGGGGCATGGGACCACTGTGCAATGTCTTCGCCAGCATATCCGAATAGATTCACAATGGGGTTAAGGTCTAGACCCTGTGGTTGTCAATGTGTGAAAATGATGTCTCATGCTCTTTCACAATTTGAGCCCGATGATTCCTGGCATTGTCATCTTGGAATATGCCCAATGTGCCATCAGGGAAGAAAAATCCATTGATGGAAAAATCTGGTCATTCAGTATATTCAGAATGGCAGCTGAACTAATTTTTTGGGGACATAACATTGCTGAACCAAGACCTGGCCAACTGAAGAAACCCCAGATTATAACACCGCCTGAAATGCAGGTGGTGACTTTTATTTTGGGCAGGCTCTTCTTTCTCTTTATAAATACAGTATAGCTTTACATGCTTTTGCAACAGTAGACACCAAAAACCTCTGTTTCTAACCTAAAAATTGGGTTTGAAAACTTAATTTACAATATTAGTTTTTCAATTTTCAAACTTTAATTTTCAGTTTAATTTAAATGATGTCTCTTAATCCGATCATCTTCTTCCTTACTGTCGTTTTTAGCTGTCCCTCCAGCGCTGGTGCGGGTCTCCAATCCAGCGCTGACTCCTCTATCCCCCTCTTCTCTGCTGTCCCACGGAGTCTGTGTGGGTGCACGCTGCTCCATAGACTTACCTTGTGTCTCTCCTAGTCTCCCGGCCGAACATCTGAATTGAATTGTGGCCACCTGAGAAATTTCCAGATGTTCGGAAGGGAGCGTGCGGCGAAGACACAGGTAAGTTTAAACCTGTTTCAAAAGGTTTAAAAAAAAAAAAAATGTTTGCATATATCTACTGCTTGCTAGCATTAGATATATGCAAAACAACGTGAGGGTTTAATAACCCTTTAAGTTTCATTAGGATTTTAATTAGGGATGCACCGATACCGATACAAGCATCGGTATCGGCCGCGATACCGAGTATTTGCATGAGTACTCGTACTCGTGCAAATACTCCAAAACATAAAACGAGTACCTGTGCCGCGTCCGCCATCTTCAGGGACCCGGATCCGCCGCACACAGGACCTCCATCGCGTCTTCAATCAAGCAAGATGGCCGCGACCTCATCTGTCATCTGATTCATTATGCCAGGTATGCAGAATTGGATATAGCTGTGCCACACTACAGAGTGTTCATGTTCTTCATAATATTAAGTAACTGACCTAAAATCATGATTTTGTATTGCTTTAGAAAAAATGTGACCTGTCCCTTTAAGAAAAAGTATCGGTAATAGGTATCGGCGAGTACTTGGAAAAAAGTATCGGTACTCGTACTCGGCCTTAAAAAAGTGGTATCGGTGCATCCCTAATTTTAATGCTGACTGGAGAATGTGCTGTTGAATTTTGTACCTTCCCTGTGTTAGTCGCAGTATATACAGTATAGATCTGACTGGGTCAGTCATAGTGTGCTTTGAAGCAATAGCACACCATTAGCTCAGATTTACAAACTCGCAAGCATAGTGACCCTGGAAATGATTTCCCAACATTGTCACCCATGCCTCCTTAATTCCCATTTACTTTACCTTTACAGGCCACATTCAAGCCGAAGTGCCTTTTTATGTGAGGCCAACAAAAGTTACGTCCACTGTTGAGACATGACTGAAAAGCTAATTTTGCAGCATCATTACCGCAGTTTGAGACGGTTGCAGGCGATTGGGTGGGCAGGCAGACAAATCCATTGTTCAAAACTTTACCGTAGGGACATTAGCGCTTGAGTCTCTTAAATGCCAGAGTGTCAGATGGAACCCGTGATGTCTGAGATAAAGACAATTTAATCCAAATAGAGCTAAGGAGATGTATTTGTAATCAATAAAGGATAATAACATACAGCGTGTTAATCAAACATAAGGAGGTCAGATGGCAGCTCCATAAGGGACTGTGTGGATTTCTTGCTCACTGCTTGAAGCACATTATAAAGGTTATAATTCATGAATGTATTTACATTCCATCTCTCAGCGAAGATTCATTTATCTAGAAAAAGGAAAACGTGTTAAAGAAATGAAAATATATTTGTGCCTTCAGTACTTATATTAGAAAATGTACAAGATGGACGCAATGGGCAAAGCTGAACTCTAGGGTATCTATGGTCAAAAACTAAAACGAAATATGAATTTTCCATAAGTTCCATCTCACTCCTGATAACCGTATCCATCTAGAAGTATATAAACTTACTTATTGAAGATGCCCATAGGATGTTCTTCCTCAATGCACAGACACCATTTCACTCAGCCCTGTGAATATGCACTTCCTTGTGTCACCGCTATCACAGGGCCTGCCGTCTGAACTAAAACTCAACATCATGCAACATCATCATTGCTTGCTGGAAGGAATGCATTATGGGCTGTGTAGTGTTAGGAAATCGAGATTGCATCACATCAAGCAGCAGGGGAAGAGGCACAAAGCACACTGGTAATCCAGGAAGTTGTTGGAATTGATGGGTAGACAGAAGGTTAGCACTCACTACATAAAAGGGATTTTTCCAAGTAAGCTTTGATTGTATTATCAGAAACAACTCTACTATGCATTCCTATTACAATGTATTTCCTGGATAAATACCTGCTTGAGCATGTCATAACTAGTGATGGGCTCGATGTTCAGTGACCACACAAACTGTCAGGGCGTTCGCGGGCTGTTCGCCCCACCCGGCACTGCGCCTTGTGAAGCAATGATTGGCCTAAGCCTTGCGCCTGACCAATCAGGGCTCAGAGAACTGTGAGAGCCATGAGAGTCACCATGACCTGTGAGAGTCACCATGACTTTGCCCAATCCTGTCAGATGCCCTACAACTGTAAACAGAGCTCCGCCCAATTGTTTATATGTTGCCAGCATCTGTCAAAATGCCGTTCTGCGGCGGTAGTACCTCCGGACGGCGGTCGTCGTTTTTGCAAAAAAATGATTTCTATTCATTTTTTATTGTTTTATTTTGTCTAGTCGTCGCCGTCGTGGACAACGCTGGATGTTGTGATTGATGCTGGATTACGTTGGTGGATCAATTTTTGGGGTTTTAAAATAAATAAATAAATAAAAGTTTTTTTTTTAAAGTCTGGCCTCTTTTTTACAATTTTATTTAACCCTTCAGTGAAAGGGTAGTACCCCTTACTCATTCACAAGGGGGGGGGCACATCTGGGTGCTCCTTTATTAAAGGGGTACCCTTATGTGAATAAGCCCCCTGCCTGCACCCCCACAACCAACGCCCCAGGGCTTGTGGGGAAGAGGCCCTTGCCCCCATCGGCACGGGGACAAGGTGCTTTTCTGGGGGCGACCCTGGAAAAGCACCCTCCCAGTGCCAAGGGCATGTGGCCTTGTATCGCAGGGAGGGGGGCGCTCGCTCTTCCCCCTTCTTTCCTGCCCTGTCAGACCTGTGCTCTGATCCAAGGTCTGGTTGGGAATTTTAGGGGGGACCCCACGTTTTCCCACCCTTATTTTTGGAAGTGGGGTTCCTTCTTAAAATTCCTACCAGACCTTAAGGGCCTGATATGACTTTAAGGGGGAACCCCACACACTTGTTTTTTTCTGTTTTTCTTTTACATGGGGTCCCTCCTAAAATTCCTACCAGACCTTAGGGACTGGGATGACTTTTGGGGGGAACCCCATGCTTTTTTATTTGTTTATTAAGTCCTTCCTAACATTCTTCGCAGACCTAAAAAGTCTGGTATTGTTTGGGAGGGGGAGCCGCATGCTTTTTTTCTTCTTTTTAAATGTTATTTTTGCTGCAGCAGGTTCTGAAAATCGTACAGATGTGCCACTTTGCAGACAGTTTAAGGGGACCCCCCAGGCACAATATTTAAAGGAATTTTTCTTTTTTATAGTTTCACTTTAAGTGATGTTAAAATCACTGCTCCTCTAAAAACGGTATTGTTTTAAAAAAATGTTTTCATTAATACATATCCCCCAGGGCAGTACCCGAATCCCAATACACGTTTTATGGCCAATAGATTGCATATAAGGCTTCAAAGTGGGGACATTTAATTTTTAAAGTTCTACCCTCATAGACTTGCATTGAGTTTGAGTTCGAATTCAAACTTTTCCCATTTTCTAAATTTTGACCAATCACTTCTAAGCTGTTAGCTGTTAGTTGACCAATTTTGACTTCATTGACTTTCCCTGTAATCTTTCCAGAGTTCGGAGCTCGAGTAGCTTATCCCTTTGACCTATTCATATTGATATATCTTTAAACTGGATTTATGTTGATTGTGTGCATTTTATTTCAATCTGTTTAATAGCATTTTGATCCACGTTTGATACCAGGAAAGCCAGAATAGACTGGTGGAAAGTGAGTGCTGTGCAGTAATGGAGGTCATATAATTAATTAGACGCATATTTGGTGACATTCTATACCTGATACTTACATTTTTATGGTTGCTGGTATGTTGGCTTATACTATCTCTGTGGGACTCCAGTAGCAGGATAGCTCCACCAGAAATTCGGGTTCCACTCTAGTACAGCCTCTTCAAACCAGGGTTGGGTGCCTCCTAGCTTTCACGGGGGTGCCTAAAAATTTCCCACTAGAGTTTTGATATGAAGAAGGCTTTTTAAGTAAAGGGGGCTCCTGATGAGAAGGGGAAACTTTGTTGGGAAAAGGGGGAGTAACTCTGATATGAAAGGGGACCTTTGATATGAAAGGGAGATTCTGATGTTCACTGTAATGGAGGATCTCTTATGTGAATAGGGCTCCTAATGTAAAGGAGGGGCTTCTGATATGAAAGGGGGATTATGATGTGAAAGGGGGGCTCCTGATGTGAGGGAGCTTCTGATGTGCAGAGGGCTTTGGATGTGAAGTAGGGGGGCTTCTCATGTGAAGAGGGCTCCTAATGTAAAGGAGGGGCTTCTATTATGAAGGGGGGCTTTGTCATGTGAAGGGGGTACTCTCATGTCAAAGAGAGGTATTCAGATATGAAAGAGGAGTTCTGATGTGAAAGGGAGGCTCCTGATGTGAAGAAAGCTTTTGATGTAAGAACGGCTTCGGATGTGAAGGGGGGCTTCTCATGTGAAAAAAAATCCTAATGTAAAAGGGGGGCTTCTAATTTGTATAGGGGGCCTGTTATATGAAGGGGGTACTCTGTCAAAGAGGGGGACTCTAATATGACAGGGAGGTTCCTAATGTGTGTATGTCTGTGAAGGGGAGGAGGGGGCTCCTAAAGTAAAGGTGGATGCTGATGTGAAAGGGGAGGCTCTGATTTGAAGGGGGACTCTGAGGTTAAGAGATTTTGTGTGGGGCCCCCCCTAAAAATCTATACCAGACCTCTATTTCGGATAATGGTCTGATATAGATTTTGGAGGGGCCCTAAGATTTTGCATACTTTTAAAGGGTTCCATGACTGGAAAGAGTTGGAGAAACACTGCTCTAGTACTACAGTTAAAGTCAAATATTTATGCCCTATGCCTATGCCTTCGAATAAACGGTTGCATTTTAATGCAGAGTAAACATAGCAAATGGTCACATGATCTCTGCTGAAGGGGAGGGGCAGCTAGTGTGAACTCTGATCCTGCCCCTTTTTCATGTGACCTAATGCCTTGGTTTTTTGGTTCTGTATTATTCTGTGAGCAGTATTTTTGTTATTCCTATTGATAGATCCTCTAAAAAGGTTAACATGGCTTTATGTTAAAGGAGAACTATGGGGTCAGGGCTTTTCCCCATAGTTCTCCTTAGGGTAACGGTATGACACAAACTAGCATCCTCCCGTTACCCTAAGCTCAGTATACTGCGAGCTATAGCTCGCGGTATACTGAAACGCCGCATCCGGAGCGGATCCCGACATCGATGTCGAGATCCGCCCAGCTGCGTGAGTGACAGCTGGCTCTGCCTATCTAGAGGCAGAGCCAGCTGTACCCGCCCCCTCCCCGTCGGTTCCGCCAGTCAGCGCTGGCGGATCAGAGCGGGGAGGGAGGAATCCGGCCCCTCCCCTGTCACGGCAGAGAGCCGTGACAGGATCGAGAGGTGAGCGAACGCCGGTATGTGTTCGCTCACCTCCCGATCTACTGAGCCGACCTGTGACAGTCTCATTGTCACAGGTCAGCTGGAACTATGAGGTGAGTGGAAATCACTCATCTCATAGTTCTCCTTTAA